>NW_007729903.1:206751-209268 GCF_000696425.1 Galeopterus variegatus
CTCTGTAGTCTGGTGTGGGGCCTAGGAATCTACAACTTAAAAAATTACCTCAAATTATCCTAATTCAAGTGGCCTGTGGATCGTACTTTGAGAAACACTGCTTTAAGAAAACTATACAGATTCCTTTTATAAGAAGCAAGTGTTGGGGCCAGCCTGGTGGCGCACTGGAGAGTGAGCCACTTGGGAGCGCGGTGGCGCTCCTGCCGAGGGTTCGGATCCCATGTGGAGACTGGTTCCCGCTCACTGGCTGAGCGCGGTGCGGATACAACACCAAGGGTTGCGATCCCGTTGCCGGTCAGTAAAAAAAAAAAAAAAAAGACAAAAAAAAAAAAGAAGCAAGTGTTGTATAGGGATGGGCTGAAGAAAAGAATCCCAATGACTTAGAATTCAAAGAAGCTGAAGGTACCTTCATAAGAGTGGTTCTCAAACTTTAGCTTGCATCCAAATCACTTGAAGGGCTGTGATAAAGCAGATTTCTGGGCACCATCCCTAAAGTTGCCGATTTAATGTTTCTGGTGGGGCCCCCAAATTTTCATTTCTCACAAGTTCCTAGTTGGTGCTGAGGTTGTTGGTCCAAGGACAACACTTTGAGAGCCACTGATTTACTTTTAGGGGAGTATAATTGCCTTTCCTCAAACTGAAGTATATTTTCCTTATGTTCTATTAATTTTTTCTAACAACTAAATATCCAAGTGGCCGGGGTCAAATAATATTCATTGAGTCTACTATGTTCATTTCTCTTTAAATTCTCAAAGCGTCCCAGTAGAGTATATTCAAAGAGGTTATGTAATATACCAAGGTTCCCCAACTGATAAGAGTTGCATCAACATTCAAATACAAGTTCAAAAGACTTGTCAGTTCCCTTCAAAATTGGAGTCTTATAAGTCGCTCCATTAGCAAAGTAAAATAGTAATTGTAAAGAACCGAGATCTTATCAATTACTTGGTGCCCAGTTATAATCTACTTTCAAATTGCGGGCAGATCACCCTGCAAGATGGCAAAGGGACGAGGGACATGGAGGGAACTTTCCCTCCTGTCAATAATCCCAACTGCTGAGAAGTATTGTCTTGGGGAAATTTCTTTGGTCAAATAATCAAATGACTGGAGATGAATCCTGGCTCAGCCACTGGATAAGTTAACTTTGGCAGATTTGTTACATTCTTTGAGCCTAAGTTTCCTCCTTTTTATAATGGAGATACTGACACCATACCCAGTATCATACATTATTTCTGGGGCACTCTTTTCCTACTACCCATAGTCCTTAGGTGTTTGAGTCATACATTCAGGTTTATTTTCTTGCATTGAAATAAACATACAATATTTAAATTTACATACACAAAGCACATACTACAGTGTCAGGCCCACGGCATATGTGTGCTATTCTCTTTATGTTATTAACATATAGTATACAATAATTTTCATATTATTTAATGGCATAATGTGTGGTTACCTTTTCTCCCATGAATTACAAGTTCTTCAAAGGCTAGAATATCATAATACTTGTATACATCATTTAAATTCTTAATTTCACCTAGAGTCATATGAACTAATAAATCATTATCAGATTGCTTAATATGTTAAGCTTTACAGGAAATCTGTATGTGTTGGCAGCATATATAACAGCACAAGGAAGACATACTACTGATTCAGAAATTATGAAAAATGTGACCCCACTTTGTATATTCATGTAGTTAGAAGACCTCTAGAGGAAATGACCCTTGGAATAAACGAATATACGCCTTGCAGAGAGGAAGCACTCAGGGAATATCTATTGATGAAATTAACTTAAAAGGCCTTTAACGTTATGTCTTTAGGCCTCCTCTTAGATTATCCTACTTGTATCCAGACTACAGTAGACAGAAATTTTCAGCGGGCAATAAAACTTATAAAAATTACAGAAAGGCAATTTTGTTTTTATGATTAAAATTCGGTGCTTAGACTTATATGTTCAGGAACTAAAATCTGGTTGGCATTTGATCATTCACGTAATTTCTAAACTGGAATACTATTTAGGACAAAGTATACATTTATTAAGTACAATTCCACTTGTTAAATATAAACAGAAATATATATATAAAGATATATATAATATGTATGTAGTAATGTGTGGTTTCTTCAAAACCTTGAATTGGATACACCATGAATTCACAGTGCCAAAGAAAGAACAACAATATAATATTAATTAGAATTAAGGAAATAGTATTATAATCCTGCTACTACAATTGGGTGAAACTTGAAATCAAATATTTTTGAGAATAAAAAATTTTATATTTGTTTTTGCAAATGGATTAGAACTTCACATGCACAGGCCAGAAACATTAAAATGTAACATATTAGCAAATGAAGTTTAAAATCACATCACTACTAATTACATATGAAGGCAGATGACATTACTAAGTACTAGCAGCTCAAGATCTTCCAGTCTTCTATTTCCTTAAGTGAAATGCATCTCAGTAAGCAGTTTTTACTAAAAGTTAGATATTGAAATTTACTAAAGGTGGCACTGTTGCCTCATGT
>NW_007729903.1:209745-212019 GCF_000696425.1 Galeopterus variegatus
ATAAAAAATTTTATATTTGTTTTTGCAAATGGATTAGAACTTCACATGCACAGGCCAGAAATATTAAAATGTAACATATTAGCAAATGAAGTTTAAAATCACATCACTACTAATTACATATGAAGGCAGATGACATTACTAAGTACTAGCAGCTCAAGATCTTCCAGTCTTCTATTTCCTTAAGTGAAATGCATCTCAGTAAGCAGTTTTTACTAAAAGTTAGATATTGAAATTTACTAAAGGTGGCACTGTTGCCTCATGTTAATCAGAGGCCAAGTTTCCTGAAAATTCATGACAGAAATATCCTAGGTTATACATATTTCATGCTTTATCTTTTATCATGGATTCTAAAGATGTGAATTTTTGAAAAAATCAAATTTCCTGTATATAGTCTATTTCTCACAGAAATTCAGTGTTGCATTTGAATAAGTGAGGCAACATTTCCATTGACGTTAGGATGAACATAAAATTTTAAGTTAAGTCACCAATATACTAACAAAAATCTTGACCAGTTTCTTTCTGATACAAAGTATTTATATTTTAAAAGTAAGATGAATTAATAATTTGAAGACATTAGTAACTGAATTTTTCTAAAATACATCATACAACATCCTAGATGTGCCAGCTGTGTTACCAAGGGCAAGTTACTTAAACTGTCTGTGCCTCAATTCCCTCATCTGTAAAAGAATAATAGCACCTACCTGGTAGGTTTATTGTGAGGACTAATTAGGTCAATATACGTAAAGCCATTAGAAAGCATCTGACATAGCAGATACTACCAGTACTACCAGTCCTACTAAGGCAATAATACTAGTTACAGTCTCTAAAGTGCTTACATGATATAGTGGGAAGATTCTGGGCTATAGAGTAAGTCAGACTCGGGTTAGAATCTTCACCCTGCTTCTTTCTAGCTGTGTAAACTTAGGCAAATTATTTATGGCATCTAAGCCTCATTTCTTCATTTGTAAAATTGGGGTGGTAATAATCACCTCCCAGAGATTTTGTGAGGATTGGGAATAATGCATGAAGAGTTCTATGTAGAGTAAGAGGCACATAATAGCACTCAAACGATAGTATAGTAATTATAATAATTAAACTTCTACGTCTCTGCAGAGTTTCTTTTTTGCTTACAAAATAGAAGTACAGTTTTTTTTCTGATTAAAATAGTAGGTGTTCACTTAAAACTTCTGATTTATACATTTTCATTTTTAACTTAGATTTGTTTTTAGGAATAGAAAAACATAAATGAGAAAGCAAAATTACTTATAGTTCCAACACCCAGAAATAATCACTTCATTTTTTTTCTGTGTGCATCCCTTTTTTTCTCCTACACACATAAATGTTTTTTGAAGAGTAGAGGCAATTTAGGGTTGTCAATGCCTAACACTATGAAGTCCTAATATTTACAATCATGAATTTCTGTGAACTAAGTGAGAGTAAACCTTTCTGAATCTTTGTTCCCCATCATTCCTGACCTAGAAGAGCAATTGCCTTGAATAATGAGACATGTGCACAGAGTTTTCCATATTTGTTGCTTTGTCCCTCATGGTTCTCTGATAAGAATCAGCCCCTCTGTCACGATATACGATGCCTAGTGCATGATCCTGTGAGTCATGTGAGTCCAGGCAGGCTCCAGGGCATCTTCTGAGACACATTCTCCTTCTTACCACCTATACTTCCAAGGCAAGGCTTTATTTTCATGCTTGGTATTCTTCAAGACTTTGTTGTACAAATGCCTCCCCCACCACATTTCAAAGTGTCATTTCTCATTTTTCTAAATATCATAAGTTTACATAATTTTCCATAATGCACTCAAATTATATGTCCTGGAATCATATTTCTAATTACTAAAAAAAATGTACACAGATATTTAAGTACGTGTGTATATATTTAACTAAATTTAAGGGTATTTTGAGGCATTATCTCTTTCACCTTTTTAGATATTAGAAGTTTACTTTAGAGAGTTGGGAAGAAAACAACTCCATCTGCTATTCCAATAGCACTGTACTATATGATGCTAACTATTTTTCCCTGAAAAGTTCAAAATATTTTCAAAAATATTTCCTCCTTAGTCATTGCATGTTCTTGTAAATCTCATTTGAACATTATTCAGAAACAGATTTTCTTGGTGAACAAGATCTTCAATTGAATTTAGTTAGGTTGTTCTGTAGTTTTTATGATTTATGCTGAAATTATTTATTACCCATCATATGGATCTGGGTTCATATTTATAATTGCTCTAAACACCAGTAACATGACTATTTTGAACTTACT
>NW_007729903.1:213101-215575 GCF_000696425.1 Galeopterus variegatus
GTGAACAAGATCTTCAATTGAATTTAGTTAGGTTGTTCTGTAGTTTTTATGATTTATGCTGAAATTATTTATTACCCATCATATGGATCTGGGTTCATATTTATAATTGCTCTAAACACCAGTAACATGACTATTTTGAACTTACTGTGACAGGCATAATGGAATATTATAATATAGAAATCAGAAGTATAAAAAATTACAGACACCCCATGAAAGAGCCCACATAGGCAAAAAACTTGGGTTTGACCCTTACTGTCTGATCTACAAAATTCCTACTCCCCAGAAATGTAATGTAAAATTTTGTTCTGAATTGTCCTTGAAAATCAAAAAAAGAAAAGAGAATAGCTTTGCTGAACACACAAGCAAAACCAAAACTGTGCTGTTTCTCTATTTGATTTATTATTATAATTGTGAATATTTTATTTGCACACAGATATTTAGCATAAAATATTTAATTCCATTGGCATTAAGCACATACTGTGTATCTACTTTTTTGCAAGAGGGGGACACAACTACTACATGATTTGTACCATCCATTATTTCAAGCAGGTTTCCATTGATTTATACAGAAATAAGAGATCTAGATATTTTTTTTTTGCACAGTATGCTCTAAGAGATTTTGATTTGGACCACAGGGAAGGTGGAGATGGAGTAATGGCTAANAGCTTTGCTGAACACACAAGCAAAACCAAAACTGTGCTGTTTCTCTATTTGATTTATTATTATAATTGTGAATATTTTATTTGCACACAGATATTTAGCATAAAATATTTAATTCCATTGGCATTAAGCACATACTGTGTATCTACTTTTTTGCAAGAGGGGGACACAACTACTACATGATTTGTACCATCCATTATTTCAAGCAGGTTTCCATTGATTTATACAGAAATAAGAGATCTAGATATTTTTTTTTTGCACAGTATGCTCTAAGAGATTTTGATTTGGACCACAGGGAAGGTGGAGATGGAGTAATGGCTAATTTAAGGGAGACCAAAAGTAGTAGCCTGACAAAAAAAGAATAAAGAGAGAAAAGAGAACACAGTAACATGCAAAGAAGAATAAATAAATAAGTTTACTAGATTTTTCTCATTTATTTTTCATTAGAACTTTGTGGGTGTGGGTGGTCAATTCCAAAACAAAGGGCTCAAACACACAGCTATAGATAATCCACAAGGCAGAGTTAAGGAGAGTTCTGTGGATTCAGGAAGCCTTTATATCCGAGGACCCAGTGAAGGGGATAGAGCTCCAAGTACTGGCTCAAAGAGCAGCTGCAAGGGCAGTGGGAGCCAAAGCCAACCACCTGTGCAGCCACAGTGAGAGAATCAGTGACCATATGCAGCTTGGGAAGTGGCCTGCAAGGAGTTTGCAGCATCCATATGACATTTATTCATGCAATAATTGTATTCTCTTCAAGCAGACAAGAACACTAGATCAAAGTTTTTTCTGCTCTGCATTTCAGACATTCTCAGTAGTGTTGTGTGGTGGGGGCATTGGCTGTGGGAGGGGAGGTGGAGGTAGAATGAAGAGATGTTTTAGCAAAATTTATATGCCGTGACTTTACCTAGGGAATGTGTGAAATGATCTTTATATCACTATTAAGAAGTAGCAAGGCCACTTGTTCAAAAAAAGTTTGAGCACTCGAGCACATACTCCTGGGGTTATACACACAACGCATGTAAATAGCAAAGAAATGGCGACTATGTGGCTCATGTGCTGCCACTTCCTGTTCTCTTGTCTGTGCTAGACATTGATAAAACATTGTAACACATTTATGCTGAGCCCGAGCACAGTCTCAGAATCCTGTCAACACAGTGGGCCAAGAAGCCATTAGGACTTAGAGCTACTGTCGCTGGCATAGCACATTCATGCATTCATTCAAAACACTTTTACTTAATCTTCTATCTGGTCCTGGAGATACAAAGGGAAGGCTGAGAACACAGCCCCAGCCCAGCGAGAGGGGACCAGCAGAGGTGGTTGGGCTGGGGCTGTGTCCTCAGCCTCATCTTTGTATCTCCAGGGAAGGAGATACAAAGGGAAGGATGTCCATACAGTGTGATGTGTTACTAGGAAATCACATTCAATACATTCCAATGGAAATGGGGACTCAGTGTCTTTTATTTTTATAATTTTTCTTTGAATTTTATGACCCTCACTAGAACCTGTTTTTCCTAATAAAGGAATAATAGTTTCCTCTTAACTTCTGTATAAACAAACCTCTATTAACCTTTTCCTGATCAGGTCCATGGAGATAATACAAGGAAGCAAACACCTGAGCAGAGTGTTTGACAATTAGTAAACAACTGCAACAATAACAGGAGCAGCTTGCACATATCCTTTCACTCGTTCACTCAAACAACATTATGCAGTGCTTACTGCGTGTACAGTATCTAATTAGAAATAATTCAAGAATGCACCAAACTCTCTGCCTTTCAGGGGCTTGCAGTCTAATAGGGGAGTACCAACAATAAATA
>NW_007729904.1:0-298 GCF_000696425.1 Galeopterus variegatus
AGCCCCGTCTGAGATCCGCGGGGAGAGTGGGATTGTAGGCCGGTCCACAGGCTCCGGGGTGCCCCGTGTCGAGGTAAGCAAATGGCACGTCTCAGTGCGGAGCCGAGCCAACTGGAATGGCTGGCCTGCCCTCACTAAGCCGTCCGTCTCCTCCCCCACCCGAGAAAATGGAGGCAGCTCTGCTGTGGGCGCCTAGCCTGCTGTGGTAGGCGGGAGCCAGGCGGGCGGGGAGCAGTAGTGCTTCGCCCCGCAAGTGGGGCTGGGCTGGGGGTGACTCACAGAGCTCGCAGCGTTGGGC
>NW_007729904.1:5858-9278 GCF_000696425.1 Galeopterus variegatus
GGAGCGCTGCCGCGCTTCCCAAGCGGCGCACTATCCAGTGCACCACCGGGCCGGCCCCAGAGAGGAACATTTTAAATAAACCATAATAGTATAGTGAAAAATCCAGACTGGGAAATTCTATAGGACAAATGACCCAGCACTTTCAACAAACAAATTATAAGGGGGAAAAATAATAAAAGGGAAACCTGCAGCCTAAAAGAGACTTAATAACGTATTAGCCCATTGCAATGTGTGGACCTTAGTTACATTCTGGTTTAAGCAGATTCAAATAAAATTTTTGAGGTCAATGAGAAAATTTAAACACTGGATATTCGATAACATTAGAGAAATAATATTAGTTTCTTGTGTGATAAAGATATCGTGGGTATATTTGCAAAGTGTTCCTGTATTTTAGAGATACACACTGAAGTATTTATGGATGCAATGATGGGCTATCAGGGATTTGTTTCACAATAATCCAGGGTGTGGGGGAGTGGTAAATGGGTGGGAGGACAGATGATAAAACATTAGACATGAAATTGATACTTGTAGAAACTTGACGATATATTCATTATTTATTCTTTCTACTTTTTAATGTTTGAAACTTTCTTTCATAAAAAGTTTATTTAGGGCCGAGCCCATGGCGCACTCGGGAGAGTGCGGTGCTGGGAGTGCAGCAGCGCTCCCNCGCACAGCTCTCAGGATCGTGCTGTCTCCTGGCATGGCCGCTCCAGACCTGTCGCCATCTTGCCTCTCACTTCCCATGATAAATTCTGATTATTAGTTTCTTTACTTGTTTTATAAACAATTCTAAAGCACTAAAACATGGTGCTTAATACTAAATTCAAACATGGTGCTTAATAAAGCAACCGGTGATACCCTGATATAAGTGCCATTTGAGGTCAAGGCCTCATGTTACCCAGGAGAGGTGACTCATTAGGTGGCTAAAGCTTATGCAGGAATTATTTTTAAATGAATGCACTATCACCTAAAAAAGAACAAGGTTTTAAGGGAATGGACAAAATAAAAGGGCTAATCTTAGATGCTTGAGAATTGTTTGAAAAATACAGGACATTTGTTCAGCTAGAGAGGGTGCTCCAGGGGTAAGGGTATAGGAACTGGATACACAGAACAGAACCACTGAACAGGTGGGAGAGGGACTGAGGACAAATTTTGAGAAGTGCCTGAATTTTATCTTAGCTGATCGTGCTGAAAGTTATAATTCCTTACATTTTAATTTTAATTAAATGTGTCTAACAGCCAAATAACACTATGCACAGTCCACAAATTGGAGTACTTGCACAAGTGTAAAAAAAGAAAGGAATATATGGAGTGATCCTTAGAATATATGATCAGTGAAAACAAAACAAAGTAGAAAAAAATGTCTGTAGTGTGCTACTGTTTTATCTAAGAAGGGAGAATTCTATGAAAATATTTGCTTATTTTTTTAAATGAAAGAATAAGCCATAAAATTTTGTTATTTAAAAAAGATTTTGTGGAAAAGAAGGGATAGGGTGGAGGAACTAGTATAGAATCCCCACTTCCCTAAAGTGCCTAGAATTGTAGATTTGACTTTGGAACCTCATAAACATTTTACATAATTATAAAATAAAATTTTTAAAAGATTAAAAAGCAATCCCTAAAAAACAAAATCGAAATGAAACAAATGAACGGAAATGTATACTCTGAGTTGGTAGAAGGAAGGAACTACTTCAAGTGGCTTTAATTTGGTTTTCATTATTATGATATACCCTAAAACCAAAAAGAACTAAATGGGTTTCTGTAATCATCTTATTGACAGTAGGGTTAGAATAGTTATTCTAAGAGAGTTGCATGTTTATCTTGAAATAAAGCAAAAAGTCATTGTACTGATGTCTTTAAGAATTGGGATGTTGGGCTGTCCAGTTGGCTCAATTGGTTAGAGCATGGTACTGATAGCACCGAGGTCAAGGGTTTGGATCTCTGTACCAGCCAGCTGCCAAAAAGCAAAACACAAAACAAACAAACAAAAAAAGAATTGGGATTTTTGATAAAGGAGAATGAAAATATAAATGTGAGACTGATGAGGTTAAGAAAACATTTTGTAGTCCTATTTGAAAATATCATGTGAACTCATGATGTATTTTTGAAGGAAGAAGAGAAGAAATTATTTCCTAATTCTTTCTACTGAAAAGGCCTAGAAACTATGATTAACACAGTAAACTGACAAGCCTAGAGCCCAGAGTGTGGTCTCTAAATCTTACTTTCCATTAAAAGGAACTAGGACTACTTGGAGAAATGGTTAATCTGTGACCTGGGGCAGAAAATACATAAGTTGAATTTGGAATATGAGGAATCTTATCATACTAGAAATCGAGGAAATAACTAGATCATGTCAAAAAGACTCAAAAACCCGACATCCACAACCAGCACAGTGACAAGCACTGAGCCACCACTGGAGGTGCCCTGGGCTCCCAAGCTGGGACGGCCAGGGGCAGAGGAATTCGGCCACACCCCCCTGACATCTGTATCCAGCTCAGCAATGACTGAAGCTGCCCCTGGTCTCCCCTGCTGGAATGAGGAGGGTGTCACAGGCCTCAACCACACCCCCTCTCCTTCTTCCTCCTCCCACCCTATTACCCTCCCCCTTTCTCTCTCCCCCTCCCCCCACAATTGCTCTGCAACTACATCTTAGAATGTAAAAAAAAAATAATATTAACAACAACAACAACAACAAAAGACTCAAGAGCCAACTTGAATAAACTTCCACTGGCCAAAGATGCCACAAGTTGAATGTTAATAAGAAAAATAATGACAATGGATTGAAACATACCAAATATTTTTAAGTCCATGAGTTCATAATGATACCTAAAATAAAACACCTTATAGGTCACCTTTGGAAGATGCTAGGGAACCAATTCATTATATTGAAACTAGTAAATAATGAAGCATTTATCTTACATTTCCTGTACAATCTGTACTTGAGGGAAACCAAATTGTTGATGAGGATTCCCTCTTTATAGAAGTTCTTTCTACTTCATACTGTTTATAGAAGTATTCCAGCTAATAAGTGAAAAAGGGATGATAGAATTAAAATATCACCATTTGAAACCTCTAATAAATTAATAGATTTAGACACTTATCATCAGTGGCTGGTGACATCACAAGAAGAGAGCTAGACATTATTTGCCTCCTAATGAGAAAGACACAGTACCACACATGAAACATTCCTTCCTAAAGAACTGAACATGATCAAAGGAAATATAGTGGTGGGCCGGCCCGGTGGCGCACTGGAGAGTGCGCCTTCTGGGAGCATGGCGGCGTTCCCACCGAGGGTTTGGATCCCACGTGGAGACTGGTTCCCGCTCACTGGTTGAGTGCGGTGCGGGCGCAACACCGAAGGTTGCGATCCCATTACCGGTCAGTAAAAAAGATAAAAAGGAAAAAAAAAAAAAAAAAAGG
>NW_007729904.1:9288-83502 GCF_000696425.1 Galeopterus variegatus
TGGAAATATATATTTTATTATAATAGAAGTATTTTTGGTGACAGGAAATACCTCAACTTATGTTATTTTTAAATATTATTACCAAAACATTTTTATTGCTTTGAATTTCACTAAGCGACTACCTCTTACATTCAGTTAATTAAACATTTTATTCCAGTAGTTTGCATTTTATTGTTCTAAAGCAAACTGTTTGACCTAACTTTAGGGTGTCCTTTTAAAATAAAATTCCTCTCTTCTTGTTTATTATTACCGATTTAATTTTGTTTATATATTATATGTATTCAGAAATACTTTAGAAGAGACTGTACTACAATAAAATGTTGCAGAGTGCCCACATGGGCAAATTACTATTCCAAAAAAATAAACCTCATAATAGTGTAGAGTTCATTATAATAATGGATACTTCAGTGAATACTTCAATTTCAGCTCTTTGCTAATGACCTGTATGCCCCACAGCCTTTCTCAAGAGCTTTCACTTTTTGAATTAAGACTAAACATAGATTACCTCCCAGTGAGATAAAATCCCCCCAGGAAGACTCAAATGATTAAAAATAGTACACAATAATGGAAATCTTTTCAAATGCAGATATTTGTGATTATCCAAGATTTCTGTAACATATTTCATATTAAAAAGTGATAAGAAAAACATTTGGCATTATCTATCAACCCTAAATAAGTGTCTTTTTTTTTTTGTCAAGGAACTAGTTTACAACAAATGACTAAAAATTGAATAATATGATTTTTGAACATCCATTTAGTGCAAGTAAATGGTAATTCACCTTGATTGCACCTCAGAATTACCTGGGGAGTTTTAAGGTAAATAATGATAATCCAAGTTCTCATCTCCAAAGGTTGCTATTGAATTGGTATGGAGCATGTCCAGAGGACATTTTATAGAAGCTCCCAGGCAACTCCAAAGTGCAGTGGGATGAGGAATACCAGAACTGATAACCCTGGAGTGGAGCTCTTCAAAATATGTTTTAGGTGGGCTAGTCATCAGACTTGACTAAAAATGGATGTTTCTGACACTGTTTCTGATAATCACATCAATAGCGTAAGTATTCCACATAGTAAGCAACTATGAAGTTTATAAAACCACCACCAAAAAAAAAAAAAAAAAAAGTTTATTTAAAGTGTACACTGCACCACCCTTCTGAGAAGAGCCGAGCAAAGCTGAGAGTAGGAATGCCTCTTTGCACGTGCCTAGAAAGAGCAATGGATCAATAATCTGGAAATTGGACTGGCCAATTAGTTCTGTTGGTTAGAGCATGGTGTTACAACACCAAGGACAAGGGTTCAGATCCCCATGCTGGACAGATGCCAAAAGAAAAAAAAAAAATCAGGAAATCATGGACTTGGGAGATCATCAAGATTAGCCAGTCCCATTCACTCTTCTGATGCTTGAACTATCTCTACACTGTTTCTAAAGGTTGTTGCCCTTATTCTGGGGGATTACTTTTTAACTTCTTTCTTATATTGAACAGAAATCTGTCTCCCTGTATCTTTTTCTACTCATATATTGGAACCCTAACCCTTTCTTGCACAGCAGTCCCTCAAATATTTGAAAACAAGTGTTCACCTGTTCCCTCTCACCCTCACCCCACAGTCAAGTCTTTTCAGCTCCAGCCTAAATACCCTGATCCTCTTCACTGTCCCCCACATTCATGACTTTAGTTTCCTGCCACGCTGGCTGCTCTGCTCTCAGAACAGTTTGACTTTCAATTATGTGCTCTGGAATAAAGTGATCTGAGCGTGGCTTGACAATTACAGAGAACAGCAGGGTTACCACCTCCCTTGCACCAGTTACCACATTTCTGGTTACCATGGGCTGGAGCCCCTGTGCACAAACTTGCAAGAGCTGATGGTTAAATTTTCAAGAATTTTCTGAGCTAGTTGTTAAGTGTAGTCCTAATTAAAAATTAAATTATGTAAACTTACACTTAGATATATTATATTAAAAATAAAGGTAGTGAATACTTAAACCTCATTCTGCCTAATAATTTTACTACATTTTATTATTCTCTCTTCTCTTGGGGTTATTCATAACTATTGTATTTCTGTGGTGGAAATATGATGTAATATTATGCTACTGCACATCTCTTCCAAACTCCGCATTCAGTGACACCAAGTGGGTAAATGGAAACTGGCCATGGTGGGCGTATTTACACAACAGAAATTGGCAAGTGCTAGAAATCAAGTCCCATCCTTCCCACCCTCGTGCCCCCAGCCAGTCAGTTGTTAAACTTTTACCACCACATCACTGGATACAGCCTAAAATCTTTTAGTTTTTTTGGCAATCACATTACACTACTGACTCAAATTGGGCTAAGGCTTTTAGCTACTGCTAGAAAAGTATAATGTATTATTACCCATGTATTTAGTTCCTTAGACCTCCTAATGATCACTTTTAAATTTAATTATTTCAGATTCAACACAGTGATTTTCATTCTGTTATCCAAGTAGTCATCATATCCCCAATTTCAAGTTACCTATAAATTTGATGAGCGTGCCTTTATATATTTATTGTGAAAGTATTTATGAGGGGCAGATGAAGGACGCAGGCTTGGGACTCACCATTATAAACTTGCTTGCAGTTTGATATCAACTCCTTAGTCAGCACCTGTGTGTATAATCAACTGATTATTAATTCATCCAGTGTGCCAGAATCCAGTTCATATTTATCCATCTCGTTCAAAAGAATATCATAAAAAGCTTCATTAAATGTCTAACTGGTGACAAAATATTTTATCTCTATGGCCACTCCCTGAGCTCCTGGACTAGTAAACCTGTGGAGAGGAGAGGAGAGAAATCAGCCCTAGCTTATTCTTAGTGAATTCATCTGGGTTTTAATCATTACTTCTTCAATTAGTGCCTGAAACTGTTTCTCTAGTAACCCATTCTAGAATCTTACCTGAGATGAGATTACAGACAATTATGTACAAGGTTTTCTGACTTTGCCTTCTTTCCCTTTTCGAAAATCAGGATAGTCTTCTGGTATCTCTCCTATTCTCAATGATGCCCAAACATCACTGCAATCAGTTGGTGATCCATAACAGTGTGTGCTCAGGACCCTAAGATGTCTTTCTTCAAAGCTGGGGGCTTGAACTCACTTGGAGCATTTCCAGGCTCTTCCACATTTTATTATTCCACCCTGGGCTTCCATCTTTTCTTACCAAAGTTCATTCCCTTTGTCTATTCCTCCTCACCGACTCATTTCACGTGGAGTAAAATGTCCTTGAAAGTCAGAAACAAAAGAGAATTGAAAAGCTGTGTTTTCTCTGTTTCCCATGGAGAGTGGCCCGAAGCTATAGGTCCCATTCTTTATTTGATGTTATTCTTCAAACTCTACTAAAAAGTGTGGAACACCCAAATGACATCCATAGCATAATCTTGTAGTTTCAGAATAACTTGAACTATTTGGAACTTTAACCTTCTGGTACTTACAGCGTGTCCCATGTATATTCCAGCACAGGTAATGGCAATTTGATGGTAGGATAGATATTCGATAAGAGATTCCTGACCTTTCAGGAGTCGTCACACCACATCCTTGTTTGAATTAGCAACAAGCTCCCTACCTTCTAAAGTGCAGCATGGTTTACAGTAGTCTTTAAATTTTCAATTCACTTGCTCTTGAGAATTTTTCATCTTAAAACATTTTGAGAATAACTGTAGATATGTCTAAGATCACAAAATCACAATCAAGGGGATCCACAGAGACGGAAGAACCCAGTACATTTAGGTGCTTTACTCTTTTTTTTGTTTTTGTTTTTAATGACGGCTGGCTGGTGCAGGGATCTGAACTCTTGACCTTAGTGTTACAACATCAAGCTAATCTAATCAGCCGAGCTAACTGACCAGTCCTAGGTACTTTTCTCTTTAATTTTACTTAGCTGATCATTAACATAAAAACAACTTCTTAATGTAATCAACTCTTGTTATACAACATTCTTTTACCAGAATTCTCTAAGTTGCTCTTATGTACAGTTCCAAAAAAATGTTAATGTTTATGGGTTTTAAGCCAGAGGCCCTGAACTAAAAGATATGATACTTAGATTTTCCACTTTGTTCTCCCCTAACCAGCTGTGCAGTCTTGGACAAATCCCCTTGCGTCTTTTGTTCACACTGAAGTATTTTTGTAAGTACCTTCCAAATCCAAGAAAACAGGGCAGTATATTACCCAGTTATACTGTCTACAGGTTCTGCACTGTCTCCAGCTATTCTCCGTAGTAGATATGAGCATGCAGGTATGTGTGGAGGACCCAGAATAAGGATCTGAGTTGGGGTAGGGAGAGAAGGAGGGGGAAAAAGAAGACAGCCCATATCGTTCCTCCTATCACAAGAGGTAATATCAAAACAAAACTAAGTCAATCTATCAAAACAAGATAATGACAAAGGAGAAAGTAAAGGATTTTGGCCAAATACATCTCACAATCATTTCCTGCCCCACAAAGCTATCAACTGAGATCTTATTAGTGGACCTCCAGTTCCAGTAAACATCACTCACTTAGAACAAAAACGGGAAGCTCCTACATGTAGCCACTGGAAAGAGGCCCAGATGCAGGAGGAGGTTTGTATGACATCACCCAGAAAGTTATGCAGTAGAAAGGTCCACAGATCAGAAGACTAGCTCACCTAACAGTTCTTTTCACTAGGAATTTTTATCCAGTATTTAGCAGGCCCAAGTTTCTTAGAAAATATATTTCTCATTATATGTGTGTATATTTAACCCATATATAGAAGTGTATGTACCTCTTGGAAATTGTTCATATACTAAGGAAGATACTATTTGTGTCTGTGTGTGTGCAAACATTTAATTAAAAGACAAGAAAAAAATAAGCAAATACTATTGTTCCTCTGCATGTAGAAAACTTTTGTTCATGCTTTTAAAAATAATTTGGTTGTTTTAGTAAAAATGATACATGCATATGTAAAATATTGTAACAAATCAGAAAAGCAAAAGAAGATCATAAAAAGCACCTGTAGTCCCATGATCCGGAAATGAATACTAACAGAATTTTGGTAAGATCTCCCCAGACATTTTCTTATGCATGTATATGTTTAATTTTACATGAGTGCCTGTTCTTTATTTGCTGCATTGTATTTCTCTTTTATCCTCAATAATGCTGTTAATCTCTTTAAATGTCACCAAATATAGGCATATACTGTGACTTTAAGGACTGTATAGTTTCCATTTTATTTTGTTTGTTCCATATACTTAGTCAATTCCATATGGATGGAAATATAGGTTGTAGAGAAAGAACTTTTTAAGCTTCAAAAGAACTGTTATGTAAGGAATTAAAGTTATGTAAAGTAACTCATTTGCACAAGAATCTGGTTTAGTTGTTCCTACTGCAAAAGCTTGAAATAGTGTATGCAAACAGTGAATTGCTATAAACATGTAAGATAGATCTTTATTATTTTTGAGCCATTAAGTAAAATTAAACATTTTCAAAAGCAAGGATGAATCACAAAGCAAAACTCAATAGTTAACACAGAAATGTAAAATATCATAAAGAAAATTTAAAAACAAGAAACAATTTGTTAAATAGCTATAGCAGATGTGACAAAGCGTTAATATATTAATATATAAAGAGTTCATATAAACTTATAAGGACAATAGCTCACAACAGAAAAATAGACAACTAACAATTTATAAATAATACAAGTGGCTTAAAAATTAAATATAGCTCAGTATCACTATTAATCAAAAAATGAAAACAAAAGACAACTATATTTTTTTACCAATAATATAAAAGATTTTAAAGTTAAGATAACACATATTTGGTAATTAATTCAGTACTTGATGAAAACTAAGTGCCTAATGAATATTAGGTCTTATTCTTACTCGGTAGTAACATATTTCTTTTGAAAGTATAAATTTATAATGCCTTTCTGAAAAAGCAATTTAGCAACATAAACAAAGAGTCTTAAAAATATTTATATTCTTTACCTGGTAATTCTACTTCTAAAACTCTCTTCTGAATAATAATTTGAAATGTAGCCAAAGCCTTTATATACAAAGAAGCAGATTACCACAGTATTCATAACAAAAAATGTAAATGGCCTAAATGTTGTAGGAGAGAAAAGATGTCATAACTTTTCCCCACCCATTTCAAGGTACACAGCCAATGCTCCTATAATAAAAGACAGCTTAACAAGAGAAAAGCATAACAAATGTATTTAATCAAAGTATTACGTGACAGGGGAGCCTTTGAAATGAAGACTTAGAGACCCAGGGAAAACAGTATTTTCTGCTTAGGTTCAATAAAGAATGGATAGCCATGTAGAAATGTGATTGGACAAAAAGGGTTAACCTAATCATAATAAATTGAGATGGGAACTCAGCAAGGCCTGCTTGTTTAGATTCTTCTCAGCTTCTCTGTGTAGCATTCCTTCCTCCAGGCATAGGGCAGGTATCACAACAGGGTCTACAGGGGAAAAGGGACTAGGTCAGAGAGTGACATTTCTAGGTTTTATGGCTTGCTTTGGGGGAGAGGAGTTCCAGTGTCTATGACCTGCTTCAGGGGAGAAATAGGGCATGGAGAAAGGAGGACAGGAGAAGATCAGAGAGAACTTTTTGCTTCTGAGGCCCTTCCAGTGTCCTTTATTTCAAAGTACTCAGTATGCCAAAGTGCCATACTTTGAGCTATTGTGTTCTGAGCCCTAACAATGCCCAACAATAAAGGAATAATTAAGAAAATTATGATGTAGCCCTAAGACAGAATACCTTGAAGGCATTTAAAACTGTATTTATGAAGAAACCTTAATAAAATAAAGACATGATATAATATTAAGTGAAGAAAGGAAGACAGAAAATTTTATGTATAATGATTTCAACTATGTATATAAGAAACAACCTGGAAGAAGATATACCAAAATATTAATAACTTTTGTCTGTTAGAGGTGGGAGTATGAGTGATTTTTAAATTTTCATACTTATTTTAATTTTCAAAAATTTCTAAAAAGATTATGTATACTTCTATAAGCAGAAAAACAATTTTTAAAATATTGCAGCTAATACATATTTAATATACTATAAAACAAATTCAAATACAACACAATATTTAAAAATTCAAAATCATAAGAGAATTAAAAACCTAAATTATTTTTTGCTGTCTAGTAGAAATTGCCTAGGTTTAGGGCTGGCAGGTTAGCTCTGTTGGTTAGAGTGTGGTGTTATAACACCAAGGTCAAGAGTTTAGATCTCCACACAGGCCAGCCACAAAAAAAAAAAAGAAAAAAAAGGAAAAGAAATTGCTTAAGTTTTCACATGTCTCTGTCATTCACCAGATGTGAGACTTTGAACTAAGTTAACTAATTACAAATTCTGGGCCTCCCACAATTTCAAGGACTTCTTTATTTCTCATAAACCTACAAACCACATCTGCTAAGTTTAATTTTTAATTTACTTTTAAGGTGGAAATTCCTTTACTCACTTGTTTTTGAACCTCTTATTCTGAAACTCAGTGTATTTTAACATTGATGTATTTATCATTCACATTTTGTCACATTTCAAAATGAATTTGAGACAACAAATGTTATTACTTGGTAATTAACTTTGTTTAGTTTTTTAAAACTTGTTTTAATTGTGGTAAAATATATATAACAAAATTTACTTTTTTTATACATATAACACATATTATATATTATGTTATATATAATATATATTGTTATATTATATATTATTTTATATATAAAATAGCAAATTATATAACATTATATTATGCTATATATATAAAATACTTAATTTTATGTTATATATATTTGCACATAATATCTATTATATATATAATAATATATATAACATAAAATTTACCATTTAGCCAAGTGTACAGCTCAGAGGCATTGAATTTATTCACACTGTTGCAAATCATCACCATTTATCCCAGAACTTTTTCATCTTCCCCAACCGAAACTCCCGTTAAACAGTAACGCTCCTTTCCCCGCTATCCCCAGCCCCTGGTAACCACCTTTCCATTTTCTGTCTCTGTGATTTTTGACTGTTCTAGTTACCTCCCCTTTGTTCAATTTTAGGCCTAAAATATGAGTAAATCTCTTTTCTACCTTGATTGAGAACTCTACTAGTTTGAAGGAGACAACTTTTAAAAGTCTGAATGTTTTTTAAATTGAGGTAATATTTACATACAGTAAAATGCACATGGATACTTAAAAAATATACAAATTTTTATTTTTCTTTCTGTGAATATATATGTGATAGAGTATTATCAGCATAAATATAAAGTCATGAGACTCACATGCCATTTCATTTTGAAGTCCTATCATACACCTAAGTGAAATGGGAGAATACAAAACTATGTGCTGTGAGTCCACTACATAAAAGGAATACCTTTTTACAGAGTTAGGAATGGAAAGGAAGACTATGGAAAATAAGAACAACTTGGTTTTTAGAGTGGTGTAATTTTTGAAATGAGATTTAAAGAAAGTTATCAATAGTACCATCAAGTTGGAGAACATATTTTTTATAGGAAGAGGATAACAGAGAATAGGTATTAGTCATAGCTTAATAATTTAGAGAAGAAAGGATTGATAGTACTTCAATGTTTCTAGAAAATCAGTCCCTGTGAAAACTTTTCCCTAGAGTAAACAATCTGAATCTTGAAAGCATATTTTTAAAACACAAATCACCATGTACTTCTGTAGAAAGGTTGACCTATGAAATGACCATTGCATTTCTATGTATTAGGTATGTGTTCCTTCGTTAGTTTGCCCAGGAACAAAAGTAGACGTCAGTAGTTTGCTCTTATCAATTCATAATTCTCCATTTCAGTCACGGTATGTTCCCATTGATTACACACAGGGATAAAAATTGGAAACTCTGCGATGGTGCTTTTTCCTGTTGCTCAGATGACTTTCTGAACAAGAAAGTTTATATGGGTGAACAGGTGTAGGAACTTGGCTTGAAATGTTAAAAAGGCAGGAAAAGACAGCAAAATTTGTTTCTCATTGGAGTAGAGCCCATTTTGTCCTGCTTTTCAGAAATTAAACTCAAATCCTAAAAATTCTGAATACCTGCTGTCAGCCTCCTGCAGATGGGCCACATTTCCCTGGGAATGAGAGGTAGAGTGCTGTCAGAGTGAGGTAGGGGACACGACAGACACTAGCAAACACCAATTCATTGTGCTGCTATTTTCACATCTTCCCAGCAGCCAGTGAAGTGCTGATAATGGCTTGGGTCAATTCAACAAACATCTTGAACACATCCTCAGTGCCAGGCAGTGTTCACCAAGGGCAGACAGGGGACATGGATGGATAAGAAGCTCAGTGGAAAGCCAACCGGGGGAATGTGTGAAGGGACCCACGCTCCACCTCCCTAACCCCTTCACTCCAAAGCTCCCCTGGCTACACTAGGGGACCATGCAGGGCAACATCCAGGTGAGACACATTCATTCCAGCCTCATGTCTCCCACAGTGCCTTGGTCTGTAGGGAGGCAGAACCCAGAGGGACCCTTCTAGCCCACAGTCCTGTTTGGTACTAGGCCAGAGGGATAGGAGAGGGTAGACCAGCTGAGTGAAGGAGAAAGCTGGTGCAGAAGTCAGCTTCCATTGATGGGGGTAGCAGGTCAGCACTCTTCTCCTTTACATTTTTACATTCTTTTTGTCTTTGAAAAAACTGTTTATTATGTATACCAATTGACTATAATAAAAAAGAAAATAATATGCTAAATTCCATAGATCAACCACCAGCTCTATCAAATCTTAACATGTTCCCATTTTTTTGTTGTTGTTGTTCTTTTTGAGACCTGCCGCATCGCGTGCTCCCAGCGCCGCAATCTCCCAAGTGCGCCACGGGCTTGGCCCAACATGTTCCCATTTTTTAAAAAGAAATAAAGTGATAACACGATTGAAACCATTAAATCGTTTATGAATTGCTTCTCACACCCGTTTTCTTCTCTTTCTCCCTGTGGGTAACCATTATTCTGAATGTAGTGTTTATCATTCACTAGCATGTTTTTATGCTATTTCTACAAATGTATGTATTCACAAAAATATTGTTTGGTTTTGCTGTTTTTGAAATGTCATATTTATATAAACAAAAAGATACACATGTGTTTCTTAGAGACAGTTTTTCACTCAGTAGTATGTTTTATATTCAGCCATGTTGATCATATAACTGTGGTTCATGATATTCCACAGTTTGTCTCCAATCTATAAGCAATAGGTTGCTTTCAATCATTTTTGTTTGTTTGCTATGAAAAACAATGCTTTAAGATCATTTTCCACGACTCCTGGTACACATGCACGAGTTTCTCTAGGATGTGTATACATAAGGATTGAATTACTGAGTCACAAGGTTTGTGTTCCTTTAACAGAAAATATCAAAGTGTTTTACGAGCTGGTGGTACAATTTACATTTCCAGCAGCAGTGAATGAGAGTTCCGGCTGCTCCACATCTTCATCAACAGTTGGCAGTTTCTGACATTTTAGCTGTGATGCCTTACTACGGTTTGGTGCTGCATATCCCTGGGTATGAATGAGGTCAATGCTCTTTTTGTGTACTTACTGATAAGTTATATTTTTTGCTCTGTGAAATGTCTTTATCATGTCTTTTTTGCCTTTTCCTATTGTGTTGTCTCATTGATTCATAGGAACTCTTTACATATTCTGAATACTAAACTTTTTGTTACTTAAGTTGCAGATATTTTAGTTAAGTTTGTAGCTTGTCTTTTTTTTTTTTTTATCCTTTTTTGAGACCAGCCGCACCGCGCTCAGCCAGTGATCACTGTGAGCGCACCAGTCATCCCTATATAGGATCCAAACCTGTGGCAGGAGCGCTACTGCGCTCCCAGCGCCGCACTCTCCCGAGTGCTCCACGGGCTGGGCCCATAGCTTGTCTTTTTACTTACTTTATGATGTTGATTTTTTTTTTTTTTTTTTGCAGCTGGCCAGTACAGGAATAGAACCCTGGACCTTGGTGTTATCAGCATCACGCTCTAACCAACCGAGCCCTCTGATGTCTTTTTATGAAGAAGAGTTATTGATTTTAATGTAGTCTCAATTTATCAAAAATTTTTTTCTTTGCTTTAAAAGATGACCGGTAAGGGGATCTTAACCCTTGACTTGGTGTTGTCAGCACTGTAGGGACCCCATGGGCACCTGAACAGGGACACACCCTAGCAATATGGCACCCTTCTGGGTTCTTCTCCGCAGTAAACAAGTCCGGCGGTGCCAAAACCCAAGCCCACCCGTGCCAAACCTCAGCCAGTCACAGGTCAAGGCTCACCTCCTGCCCAGCCCCGTCCAATCAGCTACCGTCCCGTCCACCCCCTATCCAACCCCGAACGCAGCTCCCTATAAATGTACACACAGTCCTTGAATAAAGCGGAACTTCTCTGGCGAACTGTCAGCTCGGGTCCTGTCGCCTTATCAGCTCGGTCCGTCCGCCGTTTCAAGCACCACACTCTCCTAAGTGAGCTAACCAGCCATCCCTATATAGGGGTCCAAGCCCATGGCCTTGGTGTTATCAGCACCATACTCTCCCAAGTGAGCCACGGGCCAGCCCCTCAAATTTATCAATTTTTTTCCTGTAAGGTTTGTACTTTTGTGTCTCATTTAAGAAATCCTTCCCCACCCCAAGGTCATAATGGTATTCTACTCATTCCTTTTTCTAAATATTTAAAACATTTGCCTTTCACATATAAGTCCATTCTGAATTGATTTTTATGATTGGCCTAAGGTAAGGGTCCACTTTTATTTTTTTCCATGTAGCTAACCAAATTTCTCAATAACATTTAGTCTTTTCTCCAGAGATCTATCATATTTCTGGTTTCCATTTATTTGTAGGCTGGTTTCTGGTCTCTTCTGGTCTCTCTATTCTGATAGTGATCTGTTTCTCTATTCCTGTACCCACACCACATTGTCTTAATTACTGTAACTCTATAATTAGGGTGACAGTGCTTTGTTTTTACTGTGGTCCAGTTGCCAATCATTTTAGCATTTGTCTCATTTGTCATTTTTTTTAGCTACATATTATTACTAATAGTTGTACTACAATATGTTGGAATAAGTTTGGTAAATCTCCACTTTGTATTTCAGCTTCTGCCCTGTCTCTAGTACATGAGACACGTGTGCAGCAAACAAGGTTCCCACTGTGACATGGTTAAAACTGGAATATAAGCAGTAATAATATATATCTTTTTCCCCAACCCTTTCTGGAGTCTAAGTAACTATTAATTTCCTTTCAAAGGCAGCCCAATGGGCACTTACTAATAAAATAAAGCAAGGACAGTGAACTATTTATGACCTTAGGTGGTGTTGAGAGATGTGGCTGCACCTGATGACTATTTGGTATAGGAGACAGTAGGGCCAGGCCTGCCAGACCACCAGTCAACAGAGTCAGTGGGAAACTTGGGAAATTCTAGGTTAGACTATGTGAACTATGTGCAGGAAATAGAGGCTGAACACTCCTGTAATAGATTATATAGAAAGTAGACTGGAACTCTTGTTACAGTGGTTTTGTCATTTACCATATGGAGACAATTTATAATTCTTTATTTATGTTATTGCTTGGCTGTACTTTAATATTGTGTAATAAACCCTCTGACAAAAAAAGCTCAAAGAAGGGCCGGCCCGGTGACGCACTGGATAGTGCGCCGCTTGGGAAGCGCGGCGGCGCTCCCGTCCGAGGGTTCGGATCCCACATACAGACCGGCTCCCGCTCACTGGCTGAGCGAGGCGCGGGAGCAGCACCGAGGCTTGCGATCCCATTGCCGGTCCCGAGTCCGGTACGGGGGCAACACTGAGGGTTGCGATCCGTTGCCGGACACGGAAAAAAGACAAAAGACAAAAAAAAAAAAAAAAAAAAAAAGCTCAAAGAAAAGAAAGTGCATGATTAATTAAAAAATAAATACTTGTGGGAAAATAGAATAGTTTGGTCAGGGCCCTCACCTTGGGTCCAGTTGGGTGTGGTTCAACATCCTTTGTAAGCAAAAGTGTGTGTGTGTGTGTGTGTATGTGTGGAGTTAGTGCGTATGCACACCAATGTATCTTTTTAGTTTTGTTGCTGTTCTTGTGTTCTACAGAGAGAGAGGGAGAGAGAGAGAGTTAGTTTTAGTGAAGCAGGCGGGCAGGTGTCTGCCTCGGGTGTCCACCCGGCACAGCCTCGGGTGTCCACCTGGCACAGACCTATGGCTCCAAGGACCTTTTGACCAGTTTCCTAGCTCATAGACCTGCATGAAGGGGTCTGGTGACCCAGCTTAGCATGTGTGGAGTCTGGAGACCCAGCCTGGCATGTGAAGGGCTTGTGACCCAGTCTGCGAATGGGCTTGAGGGGTTTGGGAACTTCAGACCCAGCCCTAGCTCAACAGTCAGCCCAGTCAGTGCAGGATTACCGGTAGGTAAAAGAGCCTGACAACTGGCTTGGTCACCTGGCTTTACAATTGGCATCAGGAACAGGATTAACCACCCCTGGCTCCACAATTGGTGCTGTGAGCAGGACACCAGACATTAGCCTTGCCGTAGTGCCACAATTGGCAGGATTACCCCATAATACTCTAGAAAATGTACTATTAATTCATAACATTCATGTATTGACGTTTGCCGTTCCACAGGGCATGTGGTACTATCACTGACCACAAGAAAATGAGAAGACAAGCCTGCTGCAGAAGCATACGCATCTCATTCAAGAGGTCGAAGTTATATACAGTATAAGAAGACTGCATCTGAAGACAATGATTTTCCATGTGCAGAAGGTGAGTCCTACATATCACTCAGTGAAACATGACTTTTTTTTTTCTCCTTTTTTTTGTCTTTTTTACTGACGGGTAACGGGTTCGCAACCCTCAGTGTTGCGCCCGCACCGCGCTCAGCCAGTGAGCGGGAACTGGTCTCCACATGGGATCTGAACCCTCGGCGGGAGCGCCGCCGTGCTCCCAAGTGGCGCACTCTCCAGTGCGCCACCGGGCCGACCCGAAACATGACTTTTTAAAAACATTTATTTGTACACTGTGTACAAATTTGCACATATTTTAACATTTATTTGTACATACAGTGTATTGTTTCAATACATGCATATACTGCACAATGGTTTACTTAGTGAAGATAGCATGACTTTTCATTGAGATCAAATGACTGTACTAATTTTTCTCATTATACACATACATGTGTGTGTATATATATATATATGTTTCTCATTACATACATACGTGTATATGTGTGTGTGTATGAGGGTACTTCAAAAAGTTCATGGAAAATGGAATTAAAAGATAATATAAATCTTTCCATGAACTTTTTGAAGACTCCTTGTGTGTGTGTGTGTATGTGTGTGCATATATTTAGAAAGAGAGAGAGAGAGAGATCTGGAAGAATATACATCAAATGTGTGTGTATATATACGTATAGAGAGAGAAGGAGAGAAATATTTGGAAGAATATACATCAAGAGTGACTGTCTCTAGGTAAAGGACATTATCATACTTTTTAATGTTAATTTTTCTTGTCTATATTTTCTGACTCATTTCTTCTACTTCTGTAACAACAAATAGAAATAGAACAAAATTTCACTTTGAAAGGAGAATGACTGAACTCACAATATGAAATAAACTACCTAGAGCTGGGCCGGCCCGGTGGCGCACTGCTACAGTGCGCCGCTTAGGAGCGCGGTGGCGCTCCCACCGAGGGTTCAGATCCCACATACAGGCCAGCCGCTCACTGGCTGAGCGAGGTGCGGGTGCAACACCGAGGGTTGCAATCCCGTTGCCGGTCCCGGTCCGGTGCGGGCGCGACACTGAAGGTTGCGATCCGTTGCTGGTCACGAAAAAAGACAAAAAAAGGAAAAAAAAAAAAACTACCTAGAGCTTATTGAACTGATAAACATGAATTTATACATGTTACACAACCATGGATTGTGTTAATGGCACCAATTCAGGGTTGCCTGTCTCCACACCTTTGCCTTGTGGTGCTGTAGCCCCCTCCCTCTTTGACTGTGGGTTCCAAACCTGAGATAAGCAGGGGCTTGAAAAGCACCTGTGCATTTCTGCTAGCTCACTAGTGCATCTCTACATCCGCATGAGAACTTGCTCCAGCTAGCCTACTGGAGTGATGTAAGAGACACGTGGAAGAAAGCAGAGATTATCCTAGTCTGACAATATCCAGCTAACCCCCAACATGTGAGAGAATCCAGCCAAGATCAACAGCTGATTGCAGATGCATGAGCAAGTCCCATCAAGATCAGAATAATGGCTCAGCTCCCACAGACATGCAAGCAACAAGAATGCATCTTCAGGTGCTTTGTTCTTCACATTGCTGGGTTAATAGATAACTGATAAAACAAAAAAGGATAATATGCTATGTGGAGAGGACAAAAGGAAAAAAACCAAGAGACAAAAGAAAGATAGGAGTTTATATAAATGTTGCCACAGCATCTCTAGACATCACATCACAGAATATCCCATCCATTTCTCTAAGGATAGGCCAGAGGACTTAGTAAATTAGACTAAATCTTAGTCTGTAACACTTTCATGAGACTTTTCTTTCTCTTTTTTTCCAACAGCTTTATTGAGGTATTTACATACTGCAGAGTTCACCCATTTAAAGTGTACAATAGTTTTTAATATATTCAGTTGTTCAACCATCACCACAATCAATTTCAGAACATTTTATCACTCCAGAAAAGAAATCTTGTACCCATTTGCAGTTACTCTTCATTTCCTCCCCACCCTCCCTGCCGCCCCTATGCTAGGCAACCACTAATCTACTTTCTGACTCTGTAGATTTGCTTATTTTGGATATTTCATATAATCATATGTGGTCCTTTGTGACTGGCTTCTTTTACTTAGCTTAATGCTTTAAAGGTTCATACATGTTGTAGCCTGTATCAGTACTCATTTTTTTTTTTTATGGCTGAATAATATTCCATTGTATGGGCATACCACATTTTAATTTATCCATTTATCAGCTGATGTATATTTGGGTTGTTTCAGGTTTGGGGCTATTATGAATACTGATGTTATGAACACTCATCTACAGGTTTTTGTGTGGACATATGCTTTTTTATTTCTTTTTGGTATATAACTAGGAGTGGAATTGCTGGGTCATATGGTAATACTATGTTTAACCTTTTTTTTTTTTTTTTTTTTTTTTTTTCCGTGTCCGGCAATGGATCGCAACCCTCAGTGTTGCCCCCGTACCAGACCGGGGACCGGGAACGGGATTGCAACCCTCGGTGTTGCTCCCGCGCCTCACTCAGCCAGTGAGCGGGAACCGGTCTGTATGTGGGATCCGAACCCTCGGGCAGGAGCGCCGCTGCGCTTCCCAGGCGGCGCACTATCCAGTGCGCCACCGGGCCGGCCCTATGTTTAACCTTTTGAGGAACTGTCACACTATCGTCAACCAGCCCTTATTTTACAGTCCTACCAGGAGTGTAGGAGGGTTCCAATTTCTCCACGTCCTTGCCAATGCTTGTTATTGTCTGTCTTTTTTATTATAGTCATCCTAATGAGTATGAAGTGGTATCTCATGTTTTGATTTGCATTTTCCTAATAATTAATGATATTGAGCATCTGTTCATGTTTTTTGACAATTTGTGTAACTTCTTTGCAGAAATGTCTATTGAGATACTTTGTACATTTCAAAATTAGGATTTTTTTTGGTTTATATTTCTGAGTTGTAACTGTTCTTTATGTATTCTGGATACAAGACCCTTGTTAGATATATGATTTGCAAATATTTTTCTTACATTGTGTTGGTCATCTTTTTGTTCTCTTAGCTATCTTTTGAAGAAGTTCTTAATTTTGACAAAATCCGATTAATCTATTTTTTTCCCTTTTGTCATCTGTGCCTATCTACAAAGGCTTTGCCTAAACCTCTTTTTCTTTTAATAATAGCATCTTGCATCCCATTCTTCCTCTGATTTTCATTTTCTTATTTTGGAAATGCAATATTTACTGGTTTAACTTTTAGGGACGGTCTATGAAAAAAAAATTTCTCAGACTTTTTTTTTTTGTCTGAAGCTTTCTTCATTTCATGCTTTATCCTTGAAGTATGCTTAACTGGGTACGGAATTCTAGATTTATTTTTATATATTTTCTTTCTTTCCCACTTTGAAGATATTATTCTATTGTTTTCTGGCTTGTATTGTCCTGAGAAGACTTCTAATTGTTGTTTCTTTGTGAGCAATTTGTATTTCATTTCTTTGAGTTCTTAAATCTTCCTCTGTGTTATTGTCACTAACTGTAGCTATATGTGGACTTACTTTTATTTATACTTTTTAGAACTAATTATGCTTCTGCTATCTGAAAGTTTACAGCTTTTATCAGCCCTGGAAATTCTCAGTCATTATTATTTTCAGTGTTACCTCTCCCACCCCTTTCTATTATAAGTACGTTCCTATCTTCCATGTCTCAACTTTTCATTCATATTTTCCATCTCTTTATCTCGTTTTTTTTTTTTTCTGTTTGTTTGTTTGTTTTTGCTACCTTCTGGGTAGCAAAAATAAAATTTGCTAAATTCTGGGTAATATCCTAAGATTTATCTTCTGATTAATTGGTTCTTTCTCTTCAATTGTGTCTAACCTGTTGTTTAAACCATTTCCTTTACATTTTCATGATTATGTCTTTCATTTCTAAAATTTCTCTTTGGTAGAGCACAGCCTTACAACACCAAGAACATGGTTCAGATCCCCCAACTGGCCAGCAGAAAGAAAAAAAAAAATTCTCTTTTGTTCTCCATATCTATCTGTTGTTTCTTCATAAGATCTTTTTCTTAATCTTGGGGTTTTGATTTCTTCTTTCATGTCTAATGATTTTAAATAATACTCATTTTATATTGTCTTCTAGATTGTCAGTCTATTTCAGGATTTTAGGGCTCTAATCCTCATTTTCTCTTGACTGAGCTCATGGGGGATTTCTTTCTTGTGTTTTATGCTCTTTTATTATAAACTCTTTTTTTTTTAAACCTTGATTTGTTTTATTCCATGAGAACCTCATGTGACCTTGTTTGAAGGAGCATCCCTCTAGAGTGGTTTTGTACTTGCTCCTGTAAGTGCCTCAGGGTTTTCCATTCTTCCAGAATCAATTTTTATGTTAACTTCTTAATTAGGGGTTCCCAGACTACAAGGAGCGCGTAATGTCAAAGCCAAAAGCAATGTGAAATGCAGGTCTGGGTTTTCAATGACTCAGTGAAAATTTTTTTCCTTACCCAGAGTACAGGCAAAGAAATACATATTTTCTTGTCACCTCCCTGGGCTGGTGTATAGATTTTTTTCTATCTACCCTTCAACTGAGAGTGCTGAGCTTTGAGAGTTCCAGCTTCACAGAGAGGTTTCTGTTCCAATTCCCTGTCTGCAGCAGGTCCAGAATCAGGTGCTTTATTCCTTACATATGCCTTAAAATCCAAGTTTTTACTTATGGAGACTTTCTCCCCACCTCTACTACTCCCAGCATTTGCAATGGTAATTGAAGTCTTTTCCCTCATCTTTTAGTACCTGCTTCCTTTCTGTCACCTGCAAATTTCCCTTTCTTTCTTAGAAGCTCAGCTACACATTAAAGACTTTTACGAATGTATTTTATCTAGCATTTCTAAGTATTTATAATGAGAGACATTTCATGTTTCTAGAACCACCACCTGTTATTTTTTAACTTTTTAGGAAACATCTGTGCACACAGTAAGTGACTGTTAGGGCAAGGATGGGTAAGGATTCAGGAAAAAAATGGGGGGACGTTCTGTGAATTAGAATCATCACTGTGTAGTAATCCAGCATTCTTCCAACAGGGGACTGCATACACTGTAAACCAAGGGGGACGTGGGCACATAATTTTAAGGGAGTTAACTCGAGATTACTCCATTTTCACATGAATTGTGTCCTAAAATTGAACTGCCTGTGGTAAAGTAGTGTGCAGACTCTCCTTTCCTTCCTTGCCTCCCATAACAGCCCTTCACTCACTTTACAAAAGGGAAGGCATTCCTGTCACCCGCTTACCTCACTGTGCAAAACCTTCCAGATAGCCAAACAAAAGGACCATAAGAAACATTGGTTTCTGGGAAACATCTTTTAATTACTAATCAAGTTACCAAAAACATGCTTTAAGGCTTGGTGTCATATTTATTTCTTTTAAGGGTGAAGCTGAGGTGTAGAAATGGAATGTTTTGCTCATGTTGGGATGTGCTGAGTCTGGGAGAGTAATGACAATCTTTATTTAATGACTGCCTCTTCCACCCCCCAACTATTGTCAAAGAATGCATGACACTTTAGGGGGAGTCCCATGAGGGAAAAGCAAAGAGAGTATGGGTAGGATATATTAAAAGCTATCAGCAGCTTTTTAAACATATGCAATTCCTTTCAGCAACTCTTGATACTCATCCCTAGGACACATCGTTGGCTGGAAAGAAAAGCATTTTTGAACTGAATAACAGGACAAACTCATGACACTGATTCTTTTAAATTCAATTTGAGTGATTTCTGGTACTAGTTTATACAATTTTTGATGACAATGTCACTTATTTTCTTTAAAATTCAGTGTGAATTAAGTTAAAATCTATTTTATAAACTAAACAACGAAATATTTATTCCAGCTACAGTCAAACTTCATCTTATTTTATCCAATTTAATGTTTAGTCTTTTCTATCTCCTTTTAAAAATAAAAAAAAATGAAAGTACACACTAGCTGCTAGGTCAGTTAGTTTGTAGCAGATTATAACTTTCTTTTCTATCAAATATACAAGGGAAATTTGAACATGATATCTAAACAATTAATGGGGTTATTTCTGACTTTCATACATGACTCTTGTTTAACTATTCTGAAAAGCCAAATACTGGTATTTGATACATGCCACACATATTAACAAAAGTATACAATGCCTTTTATCCTATTCCTTGCTTAATAAATGATCTACTTGTAACTTTAGCAACACATTTTAGTGCATCATTTCCAAATAATAAATATTCTTTTCATTCTATTTTATAACATAAAATGGAAAAGCCAATTACATTAGGTCTATATTACTGTAATCTTGTCTTTAATAATGTTGCTAGATGCTACCCATAATTTATTTCTCAATGGTTTATAATCTCTTTTGAAACATATATGAACACATATTTGTATTGAAAATGAAGTTAGAAAAAAAAAGAAGTTAGACTTTTTTCCACAAAGTAAGTCTGATTTACCTGGTTGGTTTGACAAATAGGATTGACTTTACTAACTGGATTATATGACATTTTCATAAATTAAATAAGTAAAATCTCCACCTACTCAGTTTTGACAAAAATACATTTAAATGTATTACATTTATTTATTTATTTAAAAAGAAAATGTAATTTTTATTAATATTTTTTTTTACATTCTAGAATGTTGTTCGGAGTGGTTGGTGGGGGGAGAAGGGAAAGAGAAAGGAAATGAGATGGAAGAAGGAGGAAGAAGGAGGGGCAGGATTGAGGCCTGTGGCACCCCCCTCATTCCCAACAGGGGAGACCAGGGGGCTTCCAGCAGTGGCTTGGTCATTGCTGGGCTGTGTGCAGATATCAGAAGGGTGTGGCAAAAGCCCTCACCCTCCTGACCCCAGCTCGGGAAACTGGGGCCCTTCTTGCTGTGGCTAAGTGGTTGTTGCTGGGCTGGTTGCAGGTGTCAGTGTCGGGAGGGTGTGGCTGAGGCCATTGGCCCCTCACTGCCCTGGCTAGGGAGAGCCCAGGGTGCTTCCTGTGGCAGCTTGGTGGTCATCGCTGGGGTGGCTGTGCATGTCAGGGGGGTGTGACCGAGGCCTTCATCCCCCACCCTCGGGACTGGTTGCAGGTGTCAGGGGGCATTGCTGAGGGCCTGGCCCTCCCGCCTTTCTGGCTTGGTAGCCCAGGGGACTTCTGGTCCTTCTAAGTGTTATAGGTGTTCTTTGGTGAAATGAGACCTTTACTGGTTAATATCAAACTTTGTCTTGTGGGTACTTTGTTTTTTCTTTCAGTTCTGTGTTGGATTATTTGCTGTTCCCACCACTTAAACTCTGTGCTAGAACTCATTTGTTGTCCTTTGCTTACTTCTGAAATGGGGGAACTTCCTGTGGGGACCAGTACCTGAGCTGTGTGGTTTAACTAAATTGCTGCTTTGCTGCTGATTCCCTAGGGAAGGCTTTTTGTGCAGCTCAGGTTTTAATGGTTGACTTTATAGGTACTTCCTGGTCTAGTGAAATCTGGTGCACCTGGGTTGTTTAGAAACTCTGGTCTGGGCCTGAGTTTTTTCATCACACTGTACCCCATGCAATTCTATATTCCTGACCAGTCTCCTCTGAGTGGTCCTATGCTGATTGGGGAGCAGAACAGCTATCCTTGCTGTGCCCCAATATTCCCCCAGTGGGCCCATCTCCCGTGCCACCGGAGCTGCAAACACTTCCCATGGGACGGGCTGTGCGCCAGTCCCTAGTAGTGACTCACCAGCCTCTGAGTGGCTTTTTTCTTTTTTTTTTCCTTTTTGTCTTTTTTCGTGTCCGGCAACGGATCGCAACCCTCGGTGTTGTGCCCATACCGAACTGGGACCGGCAACGGGATCGCAACCCTCGGTGTTGCGGCCGCACCTCGCTCAGCCAGTGAGCGGGAACCGGTCTGTATGTGGGATCCGAACCCTTGGCAGGAGCGCCGCTGCGCTCCCAAGCGGTGCACTGTAGCAGTGCGCCACCGGGCTGGCCCCTCTGAGTGGTTTTTTTCAATTTTTGTGGCTCCTTGCTCCTATGTGGGTCCACAGGAACCCTATTAGTGGTCTTGCTGGTCTGGGGGCTACCAAGGCCCTCTTCTCCTGTTGCCTCCAAGCAACTTCATCTGAAGGGCACAGCTGCAGCTTTTGCCGGCTCCTGCTCTGTGTGGTCAGCAGCTCCAGCCTGGATGTGTCCAGGGCTCAAAATAGTCAAAGAGGTTTTTTCTTTCTCTCATCATGGCTTCTCCTGCCTTCATGTACTTGGTAGGGCTCTCCTCCTCTTCCCCTGAGCTCTAGTAACCCCAGCTTGGCTGTTGTTGCTTTTTTATAGTTGTAAATTGGTTGATTTGTGGGAGAGAGTGATGCTGGGGACTATCTATTCTGCCATCTTGACCAGAAGGGAGTTAAATGTATTACATTTTTAAAAATGCACTTAAATGTATTATCTACTCAGTTTTGACAAAAATACATTTAAATGTATTACATTAAACATATTACATTTAAATGTATTACAAGAATAGCATTTTACCAAGAAATATCGTACAGATTCTTCTCGATTTACAAAGGGGTTACATCCTGATAAACCCATTATAAATTGAAAATATTGTAAGTCAAAAATGCATTTAATATACCTAACCTACCAAACATCATAGCCTAGTCTGCCTTAAATATGCTCAGAACATTTGCATTAGCTCACAGTTGGGCAAAATCATGTAACACAAAGTTTTTACAATAAAGTGTTGAGCATTTATGTAATTTATTGAATACTGTGCTGAAAGTAAGCCATTGTGAAGTTGAAAAATCATAAGTGAACCATTGTTAAGTCATACACTGCGTGCATTGGCAAAGGTGCTTTAAAATTAACATTATTTTTATTTTCTCTACCTTTTCTGAGAATTATAAGGCTAAACAAGGTGCCTATCAGAGAAATAATATCAGTTATTTGCTAAATCTTAGTAAAAACTTTTTGATACATATCCTATAAACTGAGAAAGTGAATAGCTCCACTGACTGGGTAATGAATTTCTGCAATTAGTGGTTTCATATTTTTGCTTTTGATAAAATTTAAAAAGGATCAATCAAGACAAAGTTGATACATTATTAAAAACCATTTTCGAGAACAGTATCTTTAAATTTTTTTGCTTATATCTCTGGAGTGCAAAGAAATAAGTATATTGTTAAAGAAAACTTTTTCAAGTCCCATCCATTTATGTATAGAACAAGTTTTCACAATGCTTATTACATCCTATAAAAATAAAAAAATTGCCATAGAATTGATGGAATTAATGAATTAAGTTCTTAAAAGCCCCATTTAACTCATGAAGAAATGATTTCCAATATTTTCATGTTTTGTCAATTTATCAAAATTGTTATTATATTTATGTTGTTTTAATCAATTTTACAAAAGCAATAATTACCATGATAAGTCAATCCAGAAGAAAATCTTCTAACATCAGGAGACCTATATTCACAGGAAATTAGTTAAATTTACATGTATATCCAAACTTTATTATGGAGAATTATAATGATACAATCAACTAAAGAATTTCCAGCCTAAAATTATATTACTTTAGAATAAAATCTTGGGGGCAGTAGAAATATGTGTTGTAGAAGAAAAAGGAACAATGTGAAATTTCTATTGGAGAAGAATTTAAGTGTTTTTAAATGGATGATGGTATTTCTATTCTATTGAATGCATGGTATTTAGTCTCCATTCCATACATTTATATATTTATTTATTTATTTTCCTTTTTGTCTTTTTTCGTGACTGGCAACGGATCGCAACCCTCAGTGTCACGCCCGTACCAGGCCGGGACCGGCAACGGGATCGCAACCCTCGGTGTTGCGCCCGCACCTTGCTCAGCCAGTGAGCAGCTGGTCTGTATGTGGGATCCGAACCCTCGGCGGGAGCGCCGCCACACTCCCAAGCGGCGCACTGTAGCAGTGCGCCACCGGGCCAGCCCCTCCATTCCATACATTTAAAAGAGTGATATGTTTTATTTTATAATGACAGTATTTATAAAATGTCAGAAATTATATACTTTGTAATTATTTACACATGATGAAAATCTTTATATGTCAATTTAAAAATGTACAAGAGAATACAGGTTTTTCAAAATTAATTTAGTGATTATGTCAGCAAAAATATTTGAAGAGCACTGTAATAATTCACAGGTAATGTATGATATTTCATAGTTGCTTCCAGCAGAGGCCCAGCTAAAAGACTATAGAGTTCTACTGAGGCCTAATCTCTGCCTTCTTGTTATATCAAGTCCACCAGCAAAAAGAACTATTTGGAAAATGTTTGCAGAGAAGCACTAAACTCTGAACTTTCTGATGAACTGGGGTCAATGCTGCATTCAGTAGTTCAATGGTTATGACCATGAGTCATATTTTAAGACTCCCCATGGAGCTGAGAACCGGTGCCTGGCCCTCAGAAATACCCTCTAGGGAAAGACAGTTACTGGCAAAGGCCTCCGCTTGGACAAAGAACTGTCTTTGGCCTGAGATTTGGAAATTAGGATATACAGTATTACACGCTGGAGAGAAGAGGTGCGGGTGGTCATTTAGTAGGTGTGCCCACAGGGCTCCAACACTAGTGAAGTCTAAAGATGAGGTGACCATATGTTTCAGTTTGCCTGGACTGTCCAGTTAATGCTTGTTATCCTGGCATAATTATTAATAGTCTACCCTTTCACTCCCAAAATATCTCAATTGAACTGTAAATTATATGTAGTTTACATATGATAAATGTTTATTCTCAATTTCTTTATTTATCTAACAAACAGTTCAAGGACTGGCCTAGTCTGTAAACCAACACTTTGAGTAGCATGGTTCTGAAGAGTCTGAATAAGAATTCTAGTAGGACATCCTTTCTCTGGTGTTTAATGATTGTTTGCTCAAGCAAACAGTCCTTGAAGTACTGGGACCACAGTCCTAGATTTGGTCCCTATGTAGACGAGGCATAGTTTCCTGTTGTTCCCTAGACACAGACCACACCACTACGGTCAAAATGTGTCTGTGACTAGAGGGTATCCAACTAAGAGGCTACAACTAATGGAAAAAAAGATCTCAAGAATACATATCTCACTAAGGATGGGCCAGGAACATTTATACTGCTCCTCCTGACCATTTCTGGAATCCCAATCTATATTTTATATCAGTGATAACAAGTATGTCTTAGTTCAATTCTTTAATGTACCTATTCCAGTCAATGCAATAGATTTTCAAAATGAAAAGGCTGAGATCTAATTTAAGAAGGAATCTGACTAGATATCCTTTAGCTTTTCCCAACAACCCATTAAAATTCCTTACATATCTCAGAATAAGATTAAGACTCATAACATTGCTCAGCTAAAGATGAGTAAACAGGAAAAAAAATACAACCACCTCATAGGTTTATGAAAAGAGTCTATAGCATATAAAAGGAAAACACAGCACTCAAGATGCAGAACATGATTACCGAAGAAAATTTCTGAAAAAAAGCATCTACTTTATATTTGCAATAAAAATTCAAGAACAGTGAACACTAAGAAAGAGATAATAGATGAAAAATACAGACTGAGATGAAAAGGTGGAGCTGGCAGTAAGATAAATAAGAATCAAAGGAAATTAGATGAGGCAAGAGATGTCTATAAGGAAACGAATTGCAGAATTTAAAATCTTGCTTCACCCCCTCAGAACATTCTTCAGCAGGGGTGAGGCGGGGGACCTGCTCCTCCTCTGAGGTCCAAGCACCAGCTGCGCAATGCTTCCCCTCAAGGGTTAGAGCCCCAGCTCTACAGGACCTCTCCCTGAACTCCGAGGTTCTAGTCGCTTGGCTTTTTCCTTTCCTTCTCCCAGCCCTAAAGGTGGTAACTTCCTGTGGTTAATTGCTGGTTACCTTAGCTTCTCAGTTTTTCCTCTTTTAGTCTTCTAATACCTGTGTAACCAATTCCTTGTATTAAATATCCTCTTTTTGAAATACTTAGTGTGGTTTCTGTTTTTCTGACTGGACTCCAAGTAATACAGTTAGTAAACAACGGAGCTGGGGTTAAAACCTACTAGTTTGATTTCAGAGCCTATACTCCTAATAACTGTTCATGTTATTTTCAGCTCTTAAAAAGTAAATAAACAAAATTAAGACAAAAAGGTAAGCATGACTTCAAATAATTCTTGAGAAAAAGAGAAACTAAAAAATGTGAACTGTAATTAGAGTACTTAGAAACTAAGTGGAATAATGAATAGAGAAAAATGAAAACTTCTGTGACATGTGAAAGGTATATTAATTGAGAGTGAAATTCTTAGCTTTAAATGGTTTTATTTTGACACAAGAAAGAAAAAGCAAGTAACTATTTATCTGAATAATTAGAAACATAACAAAATAAACCAAAGAAAGGCTAAAGGAAAAACAAAATATAAACAAAAGCAGAAAATAATGCATTAGAGAATCTAATAGCATTTTTGTGGAAAACACAGGCAAACAATTAGCTGGTCTAATCAAAATAAAATGGGAGAAAACACAAATATACAAAATTAGCCACAAGAAATGGACATAATCACAAATACAGAGAATATTTTTATACTTATGAGAGAATGCAAAATAAAAATGAAGGAAAATAAACTAGATTTCCCAGCACTGTTGTATGTGCTGGGGATACAGTGGTTAATGAGATAAAATCTCTACCTTCAAATTTTACATGTATTTGTGTGTGTGAATATTTGATTGACATTTGTGTCCTAACTATACTGCTTCGACCCCTAGCCCCCACCCTGGTTCAACAAACAACAAAAAAAACCCTATGATTTTTAAAATGGACAAGTATCATCCTATTTTTGCTTATAGTTTTATCATGTTTTTTTACTCCCAGTACCTGACAGAGTTCCTTGCATATAGTGGAAAATGCAGGTTGTAATACAGTATCTTCTCTATCAACTAAACCTACACACACACACACACACACACACGTATGCAGGTAATATATACATAATGAAAAAGGCAGGAAGGATATCCATATAACTGTTGATAGGGTTTACTTATGAGTAATAAGATCAATTAAGTTTTATTTTCTTCTTTCTGCTCTTCTATATTTCCAGATTTTATAAAATGATTATGTATTACCGTAACCAGGAAAAAAAGTTTTAAAAACAACCCTTCATTTAAAAAAAAGGTGAACATCAAACTGGGAAAAAGGTTTTCCATTTATGTGACAATGTTTTTTAATTAATGTCATTAATATATAAAGAGTTGAACATCCGATCTAAAGTTGTCACCCAGACACTATCACATTACTCTAGTATAATTATCTGCACAGCAGTCATCACTACCTGACATTCTTCTTGACTTGTTGGTTTACTTATTGTGTTCTTGCCCTGAGCTCAACGTAAGCTCTCTGGGAGGAGCAACCTTGTTTATCTTGCTTCTCACCATATTTCCTGTGCCTAAGACAGTATCTAGTATGCGGTAGAAGCTGATCATATACTCATTGAATAAATAAAAGAGCATTTTCAAATCAATTCTTAAGAACAAATGCTCCAATGGAAAAAGGATATGATTTTAAAATGAAGAAACATACATATCTGATAATTACTAGATTATAAACTTTGTAAAGGAAGGAACATGTCTACTTTATCATTATATTTCCAATTCCTAGCATAGTGTTAGCATGTAATAGGTGCTTAATAAAACTGATGAATAAATAAATGAACACGAAAAAGTGTTCAACCTCACTAATTTGAGCAATGACAATAGTAAGCACCATCTCTCCTAACTAAATGGGATGAATTTCCTTTTAAACTCCACAAACTCAGTGTTGGCAAGGGCATGGGAATACTTAAGATTTGATGCCCTCTAAGATCAAAAACTCCTTGAAGGCAGGGTTGTATATATTTTGTTCACTGTAATAACCTTTCTAGTATCTAGCACTTCGTAGGAGTTTGATAAATATTTAAATCAGCGAGTGGAGAGCAAATCAGTTTAACGTCCCTGGAGGGTACTTTGGCTCTCTAGCTGTAAAAACATTCATACCTTTTGACCCAGTTATTCCATTTATAAAAATATACCCTTAGGAAAAAAAAATTAAAGAAGCACACAAAAGGATGTTCATTATAATCATATATACACATAACAGCAAAAATTTTTAAATGAAATAAAATATTTGACAGTTAAGGACTGATTACTAAGCAGCTGTCTAAATAATGTTTTCAGAGAATACATAATGAAACGGAAACTATAAAATGAATAAATATAATAAATGTACTAAATATACAATGTGATCTAATATGGTAAAAATGTATTTATATATGGAAAAAAATGCTAAAAGGAAATTGATCAAAACATCAATAGTAGTTACCTCTGTGTGGTAGAATTACAGCTGATTATCTTCTTTATACTTTCTTCAATGAGCATATAATTACATTTCTAATTAGAAAACAAAAACAAAACCAAGAACTCTTCCTTTTAAAGGAGGGAAATGGTTATTACAAGTTACTCCTGCTCAACAGTGCTTCTCAAACTTGAATGTGTGTTATAATTACCTAGTTTGTGAAAAGACATTGCTGCCTCTGTCCCTCCCTCCTTCTCAGTAGATCTAGATGGAGTCCAGGAATTTGCATTTCTAACAAGTTACACTGGGCCAAAAGATCACAACATAGAATGCCTCTGTGATGTAGTGATAATGATGTGGGTTTTGAGGTCAGTCTGGTCTGATTTTGGCTCTGCCCTTTGCAGGATGTGCATAGCAATAGTTGACATACTTGAACCCCATCAGCCTGTTTCCACACTGATAAAATAGAAGTAATGCACACCTAACTGATGAAGATTAAATGATATGATTAAATGCCCAACACAGTGGCCTGACTTAGTTAAGGTCCTTAATTAATGTTGGTCCCCTTCCCTTTGATTTCCTCTAAAGATGTGGCACACCTTTTCCATAACTGTGTTTATTGTAACATGATTTAGCCACCGTACAGGTAGAATCATTTCCTCCAAGCCTAGCACATCCCTGTGCTACCGACAAAATCTTCATTGTTCATCTATAAAATTCAGGATAATAGTATAATAATATTTACTTTGATATATTAAAAAATAGTATCTATTTTGTAGGGATGCAGCCATGAGGGGTAAATAAGACAATAAATAAATAATATATACTATATAATAGTAAATAATAATAAAATAAAGATAAATAATAAAGTGCTCAATACAATAATTGGCATATGGAAGATTCATAGTAAATGTCAGTTTCATTCCCCCTTCCCTTTAATTGTGTACTTATCTACAGTATCTCCTAGATCTAGTACAAAAACTAACCTAATCTAGAATACTTCAAATCAATCTTTCTACCTTAATTGGATTGCTCTCTTTTGTGTCATTTAATTTGAAGTCGGTTATTTAGTTTATTTAAGTACTGGAAGAACACATTCTAAATAAACTATTCTATTGGATGTTCAAGGAGATAAGGAGAAGACTGTTCCCTGGCTTTGAAGTACTTGGTTGAGGTGACAATGCACATGAAACTTTGAATAGGAATGCAAGGTAGGGTGGGATAAAATATATAGAAAGTAAGTGTGGTAGAAGTTTTGAGGTTATAGTGGCTGATCTGTGATTATTTTGTACTCAGGAACTAGAGAATTACTAAGAATTGTAAGAGAGCTCTGTTTGGTTTTATGGCTGAGAAAATAGTCCCAGAGACCTAAGTGGACTAGGGTGTCCTGTCTCCTGGTCCTATGCTGCTTGTAGGTATGTTTCTAACTATTCTCAAGTCTTTTAATCAGTTCATGTTTGCTCTAAGTAGACAGTTTAATGTAGCCAGTTAAGCACTGGGCTCTGAAGCCAAAATGTTTGTTTTTGAATCCTGGCTTTGCCAGTTACTATCAGTGTGACTGTGGGCAAGTCACTCATCTCTGCTTCAGTTTCCCACCTATAAAATGAGTATAATAATAGTACTTTATTACATAGGGTTGTTGTGAAGATTAAGTAATATATGTAAAGCAAGAAAAATTGTGGATTTGTCATTATAGCTATTAGCCTCTGAGAGAATGAAAGGCAAGGAATCTAGTCTTCTGTTTTTTAAACCTCCACCTGTAGATTCTGATCAAACCATCCACATAGATGTTCAATAAATACATGTTAGCTACCTAATCCTATTGGAAAGTTTTGTATCTCTGAAATAAGATTTCAGATTTGTGTAAACCTGGCTTAGTTGTGACGAGGTAGATTGACTTAGCTTATGCCATTTTTACTGTTTAAAAATTGTTCTTGTTTGAAAGCCCCCCCAACACCTGTGGTGAAAATTGAAGGTTAAAAATTGCCCTGTACCTAGAAAAACTTTAAATTCTGCCTGCCTTTGCTGTTTCCCGCCTGTGCTGTCCCTGACTGATAAAGCCAAGAGCTGTATCCAGATGTATCTAGACAACCTAAAGAGGAAACTGCCCTGTGAAAATTTTTGCCATCCCTAAGTGATTAACTGGCTTCTTTCAGCTTCTGTTATCAGCTTGTGCTAGTCCCTGACTGATAAAGCCAAGAGCTGTATCCAGATGTATCTAGACAACCTAAAGAGGAAACTGCCCTGTGAAAGTTTTTGCCATCCCTAAGTGATTAACTGGCTTCTTTCAGCTTCTGTTATCAGCTTGTGCTAGGTCTCCCCAAACCCCCTCCTCATGCCAGGAGGGTATGTATGTATGTGTGTAACTATATGATAACTATAAGTGTGTGACTATATGATTTTTTGCCTGTGTGACTACGTGCGTTTAAAAGAACCCTTAAACTTAAACTCAGGGTTGCTCCCTTCTGAGACTTTCTTGGAGGGACTGTCACCAGCTGGCCAATAAAAACCCTTTTTAAAATTCTCAATTGGATGTTCTGGTTTCTTTTCCGTGCGGCAGCCTCACAACATAGTCTGGTACCAGGAAAGTCTAGAAGAGTAAAAACTGATATAGTAACAGAGCTTCTTCTTTATAAAAGTCTGTCAAGATTCTTAGGTGCTAAGAAAGATGTGGGTCAATGAATCTAATTCCAGATGAGCTTTCCCATCTATTTTAAGATCTATTCCAAACTTCCTTAGACAAAAATCTAGCCTTTTAAGGAAAGTGCAGAGAACATGCCACCGTGGGCTTGCTTTGGGGAAATGTTTCAGTAGGTGCTGCATTTCACCCCGGAGGTGGCTGCATGAAAACGTGAACTGAGGTAACAATGTTGACTCTTTCCGGAAGAAAAGATGCTATCTGTACACAGGGAGTTTAATTACAATAGCACTACTTGAAAAAAGCGGCAGCAGCAACAGCCACTGCTAGCCCAGGCAAGGCTCAGCTCAATATTCAGATTACAGAAAGCAAGAGTCATTTTTTCCTAGAGCACCCTTCCGTTCCCTACTCTCCTCAAATGCCTGCTGAAAAAATTCTGGGACGAATTACAAGCCAAGAGGACTGCCACAGCATTAGGGAGTGGGGAGAACAGGCAGAGGTGAGAAATAATCTGTATTCAGGCGTTAGAAAAATCATAGATTTGGGGGGGGGGTTGTTTTTGCAGGGATTTGGCACTACCTTCAACATCATCTATCAGGAAATCTAGGGAGGGAGAAGGGTACCAACCAGCCTTCCAAATCTTCCGCTTTTGGCAGATGCAACTGACATAGTCTACCCCCACCCTCGGCACTCAGAGAATAGTAGGGTAAAATAAGCAACAGGGAAAGAATCTTGAAGTGAAAAAGAAATAACAGGTCCGCCCAGGGTTCTTGTGTGGGAGAGGGTTAGCGACGATCAGGTCCACCCATAGCGTCAGCAAAAGTGGAAGAATTAAGGGTCACCGTCGGCTGACCAGCCCCAAAGTTTGAGGTCGAGCCAACCGGCCGGGTCTCCTGATACCCTCGGATCTGCCCTGCACACAACCTTCAGCAGTTTCTCGGTTTGAACCTCGGCTGTAGATTCCCGGACGAGACAGTGCCTTACTGATCGTTCTCGCAGCGCCTAGCTCAGAGCTCACCGCTGAGCCGGCTCTCGATAACATCTGGGAGCAAAAGCAGTTTTGGAGGTTGTAAGCGGAATGGCTTCGGTTTTATTTATCTTAGGACTGGCGTTCCGGTGTGGCCTGAACCAACTGCCAGCACAACGTTCCCGACCACCCTCTCCCTTCCACCTTCTGCCCAGGTGACGTCGGGAAGCTACGCAGGACCCACTCGGGACTAAGCGGTTAAGTCGCGTCCTTCAGGTGTCAGTCTCGATCCATTTGGAAACCACAACCCCCAGAATCCCTTGTGCCGGAGGACGGGGAGGCAGTGCCCGGCAGGGTCGGCGCTGCCCAAGGCGGCCCGAATCCCTCCTTTCTCCGAGCCCTGGGTACGGGGGTCCCGGGTTCTGAGGCCGGGGACGCGTTTTCAGCCCGAGGGGTTTTCTCGCCAGTAAAATGCATGAAGCGTTTCCTCAGGATGATGGCTTTTGCTCCCCCTAGGACTCAGCAGTTGAATTTTTAAGTGTCTTACTGATTCATCCTCTCTCTCTTCCTCTGTCATCACAGGTTTAAACTTACACGAATCGCTCTCTGGAGGAGGAGGGGACCCACCGCGCGATTGACACGCATATTCCTATAGGCATCCTCCCTCAGCCCCCACCCCCGCGGCCGGATTCGGGTGGCTCCTCTCCGAGCTGAAATCCGAGAAGAAATCTTTGGATCTCTTTTCTTAAAAAAAAAAAAAAAAATCCAGAAACCATCAGTATTTTGCTTTGCTGCTTCCTATTTGCAAGATGAAGAAGTTTTTCGACTCCCGGCGAGAGCAGGGCAGCTCTGGCCTGGGCTCCGGCTCCAGCGGAGGAGGGGGCAGCACCTCGGGCCTGGGCAGTGGCTACATCGGAAGGGTCTTTGGCATCGGGCGACAGCAGGTCACTGTGGATGAGGTGTTGGCCGAAGGTACGCTGGGACTCAGTGCGCCGTAAATTAAAACCTAGTACCGATGCGGCAAGACCCTAGTTTCTAGCTGTTGAATGTATGAATGGGTTTTGACGAATTGACCCTCCCTTCCCCCTTCACTTGCCCTGTGAGTCATTGTCCTTGAAAGATTTAAAACTGAGATTTGAAAGTGACAGAGCTTATGGGGTGGAGGGAGGTTGCCGAAATTGTTTACCTCAGTGGCTTTTTTTTTTAAAACGTTTAAAAGGCACCCTCCTCCCCTCATCGAATTATGAGGATCAGAGGAGAGAACGTATGTGTGAAACTATAAAGCTTTATATCAAATGCAGGGAAGTGGGCTTGTCATCTTACTAAAACTTGAAATATTGATGGAAAGGCCGAAGGGTGGGGAAGGGAGCAACCTTTAAAAAGAGAGAGGGGTTTCTCCTTCTCCTACCCAACTTTCCCACTTCCATGAGCAGGCACTGGAAGGAAGAGAGGATTTTCAGAGGATGGAAATGTTTTTTTCCGAAAGCAGTTTGTTGGTGGGTTTGACTAGGTTTGTTTTTGAACCCAACTGTAATCAGGTCCCCAGGATATAGCTAAGATAACAGAAATTATATGAAATGAATATGGTTATTTTGAATTCAGTCTAGTAGACCTCTTTTCCTTCCATTTTAGTTTTTATTTATTTTTTAACCAAAAGAAGAATTACTTGAGAGTGGCTCTGATTTTATTTTTCCTTTATTGGAGAGGATATTATTTAGATCTGCTGTGTAAATATTTTCTGTGTGTGTTCATCTGTGTATCTGTACTCATGTAGATATATATCTTTATCCTCAGGCTTTTGGGAAATCTTTGCATGTCTCTTTTGGTAACCTTAACCTCGACCTTCATAATTATGGCAGACTCATACTTTTTACAGCCCATCGCCTGCCTATGTGCTTTTATTTTTAATAAAAGCAGCAATTTCCTTGGCATGAAGCAATTCAAACTAATTGGATGGGGTCATCCTGCTGTAGGTTGTGTTATAGACCGAGAAGGGTTGAGGGAAGGGGGAGGCTCCTATCCTTGCAACATGGTGGTGGTGGTGAACAGTTTATCAGCTGGGGAAGAGAAAAATCTCAGAGGTCCCTTTAAAAAGAACCTTTTGCAAGCTAAGATTGAAGCAAGGGTCTTGATCTGGGCCTGGGAAATGTCTGTCATGGTGAGTGTTGCAGGCTGGTGAGTGGGTTGGGAAGAGGAAGAAGCTGTGTTTGGCTCTCAGCTTGTGTAAGCACTGGATTCAGCAGGGTCCAATTTTCTGGAGATAGGGTTGAAGCTGGTACTTTAAAAATACAATTTTTAAAAATATAATCTGACAAGTAATGTCCTTGTGAAATTATTGCCCTTTTTTATTCTCAGTACTGCTATAGCTGGACTTAATCTGGGGCCTGAGTCACTGTCCATCTGGATCCTTCCTTGTGGGCTTTGGTGCAGGATAGGAGATGCTTCTGTGCCTGCTGCCAGATCCGCACCCTTGAGTCTGATCTGTGCCTTTCATTCCTGTGCCAAAGCCTATGACTGCAGTAGGGTGTAGAAGTGGAGAAGGAGTGTATGTGAGAGAGAAATTAGGTGGAATGAGGGATACAGAGCTGCTTTCCCTCTGAATGGCCTCTGCTGACCTTGTAGCCCAGGAGCGTTTTGTTCTGCTAGGATGTTGTCTCATTATAGATGGTGTTGCTCTGAGAAATGCCTGTTCTCCCAATCGGGAAAGAGTGATGGGGAAGAGAAAAGATAAAAATTGGTCTATGTTGTCTAGGCTGCCCTCCTCTTCCATGGAATTCAACCCAGAGAACTGCACACCACATATTGTGATATTTTTAAGTGGAGCTTAGAGCTTGTAGCTCTGCATTTATTCATTAATTTTTTCATTCAACAAACAGTTATGGCATACCTATGATATGCCAGTCACTGTGCTAGGTTCTGGAAATATGATATTAAACTAGATGCTGGAGTTTACATATTACTTTGTGAGATAGAAAATAGCCAATTATAATAGTGATAAGTGCCATCACGGAGATAAGCTTAGGGTGCAGTGGCCCCCAATCTTAGGGAGCCAAGAATCGTTTTATGAAGGAAGTTAGCTGGTGTGGTGGAGCATGGGCACAGACTCAGAGTAGCAAGAGAGAGTATCACGTAAAACTGGGTCTGGCAATGCTGCCCTCTTTGTGCTCTTTGGCTATAAATGAGTTAGAATTTGTGGCTCTTAGAAATGTGTAGATATGTAGGAGCCAGTATATCAAGTACTTATGTAGCATCGACCAAGTTCAAAGGCTTGTTCTAAGTTCTGAGAGGGATGAGGGAGTGTGATGTCTGCCTTTAAGGAGCTGCCAATGAATTTGGGAAGACAAGGCATACATTCAGAAATGCAGTAGCATGGTTACCAGCACTGTCTGTAGAGTCAGACAGATTGAGGTTCAAATTCTGGATCTGTTCTTTACTAGCTGTGGAACTTTGGACAAGACATTCCAAACCTCTTTTGAATCTGTTTCCTTATGGCAGTGGTTCTCAAAGTGTGGGGCCTGGATTGGGAGTATTGTCATCACCTGGAAACTTGTTAGTATTGCAGATTCTCAGGCCTCACTCCATAGACTGTAGGTGTAGGGCTTTAACAAGTTCCTGGAGAGATTCTTTTTTTTTTTTTTCCTTTTTGTCTTTTTTACTGACCGGTAACGGGATTGCAACCCTCGGTGTTGCGCCTATACCGGGGACCGGCAACGGGATTGCAACCCTCGGTGTCGCGCCTACACCGCGCTCAGCCAGTGAGTGGGAACCGGTCTCCACATGGGATCTGAACCCTCGGCGGGAGCGCCGCCGCGCTCCCAAGGGGCGCACTCTCCAGTGCGCCACCGGGCCGGCCCCCTGGAGACATTCTGATGGAAGCTAAAGTTTGAGAACCACTGCCCCATGGGGTGGTCTTGAAGATTAAATGAGGCAATGTATATTAAGTCTTTAATGTTTTTCAGGTGTCCAATAAATTAATGGTAACCATTATTTATCAGCAGCATTACATCATATATATATAGTTAAGGGGGTGTGGAGAGCAGTGTGAAGGCTAGTTTGGTTGCAGCAATTTGAAACAATCTCTTTCCCCCATTGTGGATGGGCAGAGCCAGGTGTTCTTTTCAGAGGCCTTACCAGCTCCTAAAAGGGTCAGAAGATGTTTTGGATAGCCACGTTTCTTCCTTGGACCCTCTTTGTGAGTCCCCATTCCCAGCCAGAGTTTTCTAAGGACAAAGAGAGTTGTACACTGAGCGCCCAGGGCAGTGGCCAGGCAGTTTAGGGAGGGGTGGTATGGGGGGCTGCAAACACAGACCTGATTACCACCACATCCCACTGACAATCTCTTTTTCCCTAATGTGGGTAATGGTCTGTGCTTTATAGTGAGGAATTGCAAGAATGCCAAGGAGCAGGTGGTGGGCAAGACAGGAGAATGCTGGCCTGTCATCTCTCCATCAGTAGCATCAGCTTGCTAGCTTGGTTTCACTAACTAGTACAGCAGGGGCTTGTCTGGGGGGAAGTGAAGGCTCTATGTCGTGAGTTTAGAGGGATATGGCTATCTCTAGGCTGGGTGCCGGGGAGGATATTTTCTCTCTCGCTTTCTCAGCAAACATGCTATGATGAGATGCTAAATCATGCCTGAGTTAATAGGCATATGACGTCGAGGGAAGGTTTGGTTTAAACTTCCAGAATGAGCTTAATGGGAGAATAGGAGCAATGCTCAAAGAAGTACTGAGAAGCTGTGCTTTTATCATATTTCTTTAGCTATATAGGGTCTTATATTTAAGCTTTAGATAATAATTGTTTGTTGAATACCTGTTGTGTCCAAGACTGCATTCCAGGGCTGTATCAATTTTGTATAAGGTGGAGCAAGTGACTCCTCACAACAATTTTCTCATCTGCACTGAAGGAATACAGATCTAGGGCTAATGAGAACTATCAAGTATGTACTGCTCCTCTACTTTGCCTGTGCTAATTGTGAGAAAAGGGAGCCACTAGTGCCTGTGATAGGAGTGGTCTCAGAAGTTTCAGTGAAGAGGCAAGAAGCTTGAAGCAGAATCAGGTTGGGGAGTGAGATGACCAATGTTACAGACAGGAATGAACAGGGGAGATAATGAGGATGTTGGGCCAGAATGGAAGGAATGTTGGAGAGAAAAGGAAGAAATAAGTTTATGAAGAGCCTTGAGTGCCACGCAGGGAGATTAGTTATAAATACCTGGGGCTTTCTCTTGCTGCAAACACCAATTTGATCCCTTCTACTTCAGATGTCTTTGCCTGCTGGGAAGTCTGGTTTTTCAGAGGCAACTGCAGATTTTCAGGGGGTGGTTTGTGAATGGTGTCTTCCTGGCTTTGGGCATGATGACGGTTATAGCTTTGCTAAATATAGCCAAATCTAGAATTCAGAAATGAAGTCCAGAATAAGCAATTGTCATGGTCACAGCCTTTCCTTTGGTCTTTCTAACAGAGTCAAGCTCATTTAATGAGAGTTGATGATGAGAGAACAACTATTTCGTATGGGTTTTGAGTGGGAGGGTATGGGGGGAGGTATGCACTTGTATCTCGATAGCTAAAACAGCATGCAGAGTAAACAAGAAAGGCTTGATAAATATTAATAAAACACACACGAAAAAATATTACTTCATCAGAGCCATCTTTTTAACTTGCAGTATTTGGTAGCTGACACTTCAGAAAGGGGCTAGTACCACCACTTACCTTCATCTCTCACTCTTAGGAGGATGAATTCCTTCTGAGCCTACTTAAGAGACAACTGTGACATTTGTGTCTGAAAGAGACAAAAAATTATAATAGTGGAAACAGTATTATCTATTGAAGTAGCATCTAGCACTGTGAGAAAACAAAACTGCAACTCCAGTCTACTTTTCTGGAACCATATTTGGCGTGGTGGAAGGAGCACTGCATTATAAATTTGGGAAATCACGGTTTTCAGTTCATTCACTGCCTTCTTCAGCAAATGTTACTGCACACTCTATGTGCCAGGCATCACACAGAGATGGGTATGACATGGCTCTGCCTTGAGGAACTCACCATCAGAACTTCAGACAATGAGAAATGGCTGAAAGTGCCATATAGAGGGATGTGGAAGAGATAGGGAACAGACTTGAGGGAACAGTTAATTTTGTGGGATGGGGAATCATCAGGAAAAGCTAAAGAATGGTGATGTTTGAACTGTGTCTTCAAAAATGAGAACTTATTGTTAGGTAGACAAGGTTGGGAGAACATTCTAGGCAGAGAGAATAACATGGCCAAAGTACAAAAGCAGGAAAATGCACTGCTTGCTGTGGAGCTGTATGTTTTGAGAGAGCAGTAATCTGTTAGTAGCCCAGGGCAGTGCTGTTCAATAAAGTAGCCACCAGCCCCATATGGCAGTTTAAATTTAAATAATCTAAAATTAAATAAAATGACGATTTAATTCTTCAGATGTACTAGCCACATTTCAGTTGCTGCATAACCACATGTGGCTAGTGCTTACAGTTTTGGACAACACAAATAAGAATATTTCATCATCCCAAAAAGTTCTTTTGGGCAGTGTTGGTTTAGAACAGTCTCTAAATTTTTTGGATAGAATAGCACTATCAGTTAAAAAGCATGCAATCTCTTTGTATATACAAGGTACTTCAAAAAGTTCATGGCAAGATTCATATTACCTCTTAATTCTATTTTTCCATGAACTTTTTGAAGTATCCTCATATATGCTTGTTTATATATGTTATATTCATGTCCTGCTATCAATATCTGAAGGCATAGTATGTAATAGGATGAAGTTGACCATGGATGATAGTGGATGCAAATTCGTGTTTTAAATAATCTCAATGAAGTTTTGGTGAACTTCTTGTCATAACTTACTAGGTTGCAATTGTTTCCACATTGTAATGTGACTGATGGAGAGTATACCAGGAATAGAAATGACAGCTCTGCCATTCTCTTGTTCATTTATGCTCGCATTATCTTTAATCCAAGGTTCCTTTACAGAAATCTTTTTAAGCCTCGTGTTTGTTTTCTGAGGGTTAATTCATTTAAAACAATGTAATAGGTAAATCCACTTAACTGAAGACACATGAAGTGCAGAATATCTGTGTGTTGAAAGGATATCCCTATCAGCCCTCCAGTATGAGAAACGTGACTGACATATGGACTGAATGGCAGAGCTAGTGTTGAGCTGTCTATTTTATATTAATGAAGGTAAAATCTTATTATTTTCTATTGTGATAAAATGCATGTAACATAAAATTTACCAACATAATATAAAATCTACCATCTTAACCATTTTAAGTGTATAGTTCTGTGGTTTTAAATTCATTTGTAATGTGCAGCCACCATCACCATCCATCTCCATAGCTCTTTTCATCTCGTAAAACTGAAACTCTCTACCCATTAAACAGTAACTCCCCATTTGCCTTTCCCTCTAGTCTCTGGCAACCACCATTCTACTTTCCGTCTCTATGATTTTGACTACTCTAAGTAGTAAACTTAGATACTCTTAAGTATCTCATGTAAGTGGAATTTTACAATATTTATCTTTTTGTGACTGGCTTCCTTCACTTAGCATAATGTCCTCAAGCTTCATCTGTGTTGTAGCATGTGTCAGAATTTCCTTCTTTTTTAAGGATCAAATACCACATTTTACTTATCCATTCATTTGTTGATGAACACTTGGGTTGCTTCTACCTTTCAGCTATTGTGACTAGTACTGTTATGAACATTGATGTATGCACATTTCTTCAAGACCCTGCATTTAGTTTTTGGGGTATATGCTTAAGTGGAATTGCTGGATGATATCACAATTATATTTTTAATTTTTTGAGGAATTGCCATATTGTTTTTTGCAGCAGCTGTACCAATTTTACATTCCCACCAACAGTGCACAAGGGTTCCAAAATTCCCAATCCTAGCCAACCCTTGTTATTTTCTGTCTTGTGATAGTAGCCATCCTAATGGATGTGAGGTAATATCTCATTGCAGCATTTCCCTAATGGCTCATGATGTTGAGCATCTTTTCATGTGTTTATTAGCCATTCGTGTATCTTCTTTGGAGAAATGTCTAAGTCCTTTGCCCATTTTTGAATTGGGTTGTTTGTCTTTTTGTTGTTGAGTTTTAGCAGTTCTCTATATATTCTGGATATTAATCTCTTATATAGATGATTTGCAAACATTTTCTCACATTCTGTGGGTTGACTTTTTGCTCGAAAGATCTGATTTTTTAAAGATGAAAAGTATGAATAGAGGGTCTTATAGGAGGGTACTTCAAAAAGTTTGTGGAAAAATAGAATCAAAAGATAATACTAATCTTTCCATGAACTTTTTGAAGACCCCTCATATTTTCTCTTTATACCCCAGTGTATTGTCTTCTATACCCCTGTTTGGTCTAGTGCAGTGGTTCTCAACCACTTTTTGTTCTTCAAAAAAGACCAAAAATATTGCAATATGACTTTAACTTTACTAAGAGAAGACTAGAACTATACAGACATGCTGAATGATATATGTTCTCTAAAATAAAGTTCCTCAAAGGAGGGGTTCCAGAGGAAAGACTCAGTTAAGAACAGCCCATCTTCATGAAATCTTTCATAACCATTTCAGTCCTTACTGATCACCTTCCTTCAACTCTTCTAGAATTTAAAGACTACACCACACACCCCAGCATTGCAATAGATATTGTCTAGTGGGGTTCATTTGTTTCTCATGTGTTGGTCATATCATGTCAACTAGGAGGCCAGGAACCAATTCTTCCGTTCCTTCTCTGTTTGCGATAGCATTTCAGACATACCTGAGAATGTATGAGATACTCAGTAAACCTTGCTGCTCTTCACTGGCAGTGCAAGCCGTCTTTTATGCACAATAGCATTCTACCTACATCCTGTCATTTCATGATCACAGCATCCCTACAGAGGTAGGAAAGGTGGTTATTACTCCAGCTGTACACGTGAGGAAGCAGTGGCTGACAGAGGTTAAATGACTTCCCCAATGCCATACTGACAAGAAAGAGAGTGAAAGAACTTGAATCCAAAGCCCCTAGCTGCAAGTTCAGGATTCTTCCTAAAAATTCTTCCTTGTACAAAGGATTGCCAATATCTTTTCTTATAAGACTCTTGACCTTTAATAACCCTTCCCAATTAAATGTCCCTATGAGCTTTTCAAGTCAGGAAATGCTTCCACAACATTTTGGGGTTGCTGTGCTGCTGGAAGTGCCCCAGGCTCTCCTGAGCTGGAGCAGTGGGGGGCTGAGGGCCTTGGCCACGCCCCCCCAACACCCGCAACCAGCCCAGTGATGACCACTGAGTGGCTGCAGGAAGCACACTGTGCTTTGCCGAGCCAGGGCAGAGGGGGGCCAAGGGCCTTGGCTATGTCCCCCACACCCACAGCCAGCCCAGCAACAACCACTGAGCCACCACAGGGAGCCACCCGGGCTCTCCTGAGCCAGGGCAGTGGGGGACCCAGGGCCTCAGCCATACCCCTCCACACCCACAACTAGCCCAGCGACAACCACTGAGCTGCCACAGGAAGTACCCTGGGCTCTCCTGAGCTGGGGCAGTGTGGGATCCCGGGCCTTGGCCATGCCTCCTCAACACCGGCAACAAGTCCAGCAATGAACAAGACACCACTGGAAGCCCCCTAGTCTTCCCTGCAGGAATGAGTGGGGTGCCACAGGCCTCAACCCTGCCCCTCCTCCTTCGTTCTCCCACCCTATTTCTGTCCCCTTTCCTCTCTCCCCCTCTCTCCCAAATGCTCCACAACAACATCATAGAATGTAAAAAGATAATATTAATAAATAAACTTAAAAAAAGAAGAACATTTTGGGGTTGCTCAGTGTCCTTTTAAACTGTCTGTTTAAACTGCTATAGCAAAATGCCATAAACTGGGGGCTTATAAACAACAGAAATTTATTTCCCAGAGTTCTGGAGTCTGGGAAGTCCACGATCAAGGCGCCAACATGGTCAGGTTCTGGTGAGGGACCTCTTCTGAATTGCAGACTGCTGCCTTCTTCATGTGTTCTCATATGGTAGAAGGGGCAAGGCAGCTCTCTGGGGCCTCTTTTATAAAGGATTAATTCCATTCATGAAGGCTCCTCCCTCAAGACCTGCTCACCTCCCAAAAGCCCTACCTTCTATTACCATCACCTTGTTGATTAGGATTCAACATATGAATTTGGGGGAACAGAAACATTCAAACCATTGCACTCAGATATGGGAACATTGGGAGAATTTTTTAAAGCTCCAAATCCATATTCAGTAAGTGGTTGAGTATAATTACAACTCTCTTCAACCAGGGCCTACGAAGATTTGACATTCTACCTTCTTTGGTTTCCTGGTTTATTCTGTAAATAGTTATTTTATGCAGAAAATGATATAAAGATTTTTAACCATAATAGATTAAGAAAGATCGCTAGTTTGTTGATTCCCAGAAAGTGAATTTAAACATTAAATGATTTGCCTAAAGTCATACAGCAAATTAGGCCCTTCTGAGCTACCCCTAACTCCTCTCTCTCCCCACACTGGTCAACACATCATGTTGTGCCACCTTGGCACTACTGACATTTTGGGCTGGATAATTCTTTGTTGTGGGGGACTATCCTGTGCACTATAGGATGTTTAGTGGCGTCCTTGATCTCTGCCCATTGGATGCCAGAATAACACATACACACCCCCCATTGTGACAACGAAAAATGTCTCCAGACATTGCTAAAATGTCACCTGTGGGGCAAGATTGCCTGTTTTAGGGAACATATCTAGTTCAGCATGTTTGTATATGTTTCAGTCTTCTCTTATTAAAGTTGAAGTAAGTGTTGCAATATTTTTGGTCTTTTTCAGTGAACAAAATTGCCTACATAGATAAATCAGATGTTCTGTGTTTATACCTAAACCCACAAAGCCTTTTCATTCTATGTGAGTTTGAATCACTCAGGAATAATGAATATTTGTACATTAAGTTGATACTGGCTACAGCATTTTGTTATCTCCTTTCTCCTTCCTTTGTCATTTTTATTATTGTTAGTCTATTATCTTTATTATTATTATTTAGTCTATTGGGTATACTTTCAGTGATTCCAGTTTTTCTGTTGAGTTACAGATAATTGTTAGGGAGAGGAGTCTGTTTGACTGGGACTTCCACCTTGGCACATGGCAGGTTCCTGAAACTTGGAGTTTCATTTGAGGTCTGCTGAGGGTGAATCAGCTTGAGCTGGTCAATTTTCTTCTTGGGTTCTGTGTTAACTTTGGCAGACAGTGGATGGCAGTGCCAATCGAAGCTTTGTTCTTTATAGTTTCTGAAAAGCTGAGAGATTATTGGGCCAAAGAGCTTATGACATCCCTATATTATTATAATAGAAGGCTAGGCATAGCATTTTCTAGATTATCATTTGTAATTATAATGATGTTAAATAATGATGTCTTTCATCGAGGACTTGAATCCTGGAGAAAGCAGTATAAAGCTATGTAATTTGTTTGGTGCCTGTTTTCAAGTATGCTTATAGCTTTTGTATTGGGACTTTTTGGGAAAAAGAAAGGTTATTGTCATTTTGGTTTTGAGTGTGAATTTGAGAACAAAATGGCGACTTTATTACCTGTGGTTACAGGAGGAAGGAATGGGACTAAGGCATCACAGGTTGGGCCCTTCCTGGAGGACTGCGGCTTGAGCAGCATTTGCCAAGGGGGCAGGTCTCCTGCTAGTACCTTGACTCATCATTTTCTCTGGTCAGTGAACTTAGTTGGTTCAGGAAGTTGCTGGTTATCTCACAGGTTTGTTAGACTGTTTAATTTCCTCCGGGGGTAGCCCAACCCTGTTCTCAGGCCTTTGTCCTCTACTGTTTTTAGAAGCCTGAGAATCTTAGGGGGGTTGGGAACAGATAGACAGGAGGGTAGCATTTGAAGAGATAATTCCATTAGGCCTTGCGGCTGTGGAAAACTCATGGCTTGACCAGAAGGTGTAACTCAGCTATGATTAGGGAAAACCTGATATCCAGTATTGTTTTTCGTCCCCTGCCCCGCCCCGCCAAATAAAGGGAGTGCTGTGATGTTCTCCTTAGGTGAAGACTTTCAAGGTTAGCACCATGTGTGGTGATTTAAAAGCATGAGAATTGGAGGTGGGCTGTCTTCTGTCTCTGGGATATTGGGCAATTTACTGAGATCTAGTCTTCTCACATAAAATGCAAAAATGTGGGTTGTTATAAGGAGTAGATGAAATGATATCTGCAAAGCACTTAGCATAGTGCCTGGCCTGGCATATAGTTAGTTAGCAGTCTGTAAATGGTAACTCTTAATATTTGGGTGCATGAGTTTTGTTTTTATTATGCAGTATTTGTTTTGCTGTGTGTATAGCCTGGAGCTAGAGTTTTGGAGAATATATATATATATATCAGAATATGTTTAAACCCCCAGATGACGAATAGGAAGAAGAGAAAGAGAAATATTGTGGTTGAATTTTTTTTTTCTTCTCCCTTCTCGAAAGCCGCCTGTGTGTTAAATTTCCCCTAACCTATCAAATTGCTATTAGTATGATGGACTTCTCTACCTCCTTCCCCTGTTGCCCGTCCAACGCTTGGCCCCAGCTGTCTTTCCAACTACAGATTCTTGTGTGCTAACGCTGCAGGCTTCTGCTTCATCCCAGCTTGGCTGTCCTCAGCTCCCTTGTACAGTGGTTTTAATTCTTTCCAATGCTGTACTCATAGTGTTCCTTGCACCTGGGATGTCCTCCCTTCCCTTTCCCCACCCACCTACCTAATCCTACCTAACTTTTATCCTACCTAATTTAGGTACTCACCACAACTCCCTCTGGATTCCTGTCATTCTTGCTGGCTGTATTGACCGTTTTGGCCTATAGTCTCAAAGTTTTATCTTGCTATTTATCTTTTTTATTTGAATCTACCTTAGGTTTATTTTGTATGCAATTCAGGCCTGTTAAATTTGAACAATGCAACAGTGAGTACTGGAGAATACATTAAGTGACTGAATATTACAATAAATCAGTACTGATTCAAACTCACTGCGCAGACAGGAGAGACCATACAGATTTGAGATATACAGATCTCCCTTATTCCTATTCCATTAATATAAGATCTGTGTTTGAGAACCTCATTTCGCTTCTTACAGTAAGGACTATTGAAACTTCTAAGGTTTCAGTAAAGTTGAGAAATAACAAAATCCAAAGCAAAGTAGAACGTCTTTCGGAATGTCACGTGAATCTCTTGTTATTGATTGTATTAAATTGTGGGTACCTGGTACTGTCCATCTCAAAAGTAGAGATATAAGGTATAAATATTTTAACTATAAAGAAGCTCTAAAACTATTTAAATGCTATACTGTAAAGATGGAGAAGATTAGATCAATCATGAAAAACTCAGATAATACTGAAATTCATCTTTAAGCAAGACATATATTCATTTTCTAGTTTATGATGGGTGCTGGCCTGCAGTAGATCAGGACAGTGATTTTTAGCCTATTTTTGGGATAGTGAGCATGGGGACAGGGAATAAATAGGAAGAGGCTATATAATTTGAAAATGCATAGATTGGTGCCAAGTCCAGCCAGGAAAGGATGGAGATTGGTGGTACACCATCTGAAGAGGCACGTTGTAGACCTAAGGAGTTAGGATGTGGAGAGGACATGAAACTCTAATATTTATCAGAGAGGATATGGTTTTTTAAAGGCTGATAGGTATGGCAGTAGCAGCTCAGTTTAAAATGAATCTAGAGAGGTGGTACCTGAAATTGATCACTGTGTGTAACTCTGAGAACGCAGGTAGGCACTTATTTCTCCCTGTTCTTGCTAGTTTCAGTGAGGATGAGTAAAAAGAAGGATCAACAGCAAATCCTGCCTGGTGGTTTGCACTGTGCACTCTGTGACCTTGTTAAAAGGTCAGCTCTAGGTGGCTCTCTGACCAATGATGAGAATTTAATTGAAAAAGATAATAGAGACTTTCTCAGAAGATGAAATATTTCTTTCTCTTTTAAAATCATAGTTTTAGAATCAATATAACATAAAATGGGTTGTTTAAGTGGCTATCTACTCACCTTGCAATTATGGTGTGATTTTTAAGGTGATACGGAGTGATGTCCAAGTCAGATTCAATTCCTGCTTCTAGAGTTAACTTCTAGAATATGAATGAGCAACAGTATGAGGTAAGGGAAGATCATCTGGTCTCCTTAATGATCTTGGGCACATTACTTCCCCTATATGAGCTTGTCTTTCTTTATATAAGTAAGGAGATCACTGAGTGATCGTGAAGGTCTCTTCTAACTGACACATGGTTTTTAAGTTCTATAGTTTCTGTTGAGACCTTTGAGAGGGAGTGTGGGGTGGAATTGATTAAATTGAAGGGTTAGACCTATGTAGCTGGGACTGACAGCATTTCCAAGATGGATTGTTAACCTTGGCCTATGTATGAGCCATATTCGGAGGTGGTATTATTTTGGAGGTGAAAGATTCCTTTTCTTTCTTTCTACTCACTTTTTAAATGTATTTTTTCCTTAAACTTAGAAAATTCAGTATTAGTAATTAGGTGCTGGAGGTGAGAGAAAGCTAGGATAGATTTTGGGTTTCTGGCTTAAGTGACTGGGTAGATAACAGTGTCAATAAAAAGAAGAAAGAACAGTGTTTGAGGGAGAGAGAATAATTTTAGTTTGGGACTTTTTAGCATGAAGTACCAATGAAAATCCAAGTGTGGATATAGTTCAGGATGCTGTTGGACAGGACTGGCCTACATTTTAGAGAAAAGTTTGAGTGGAAGTTGTCATATAACCACATGATATAAATGAAAACTGAAATGGAATAAGACCTCACAGGTAGACTGTGTGGAGGAAAAGAGAGGGGGGCTGTGGGTAGATTCTCTGGGAGCATCAGTGTGTAAGGGACAGGTGCAGGAAGAGGAGCACACCTGGAATAAAATCCACGCACCTCACTCTGACCTGCAAAGCCCTACAATAGCTTGTATCTCTCTTCACCTCAATCACAGTGATTCTTATTTATCTCTTTCGATATATGAATATAACATATGAATATAACATTGTTTCCTCTGTAGTGTCTTAGGCTTGGCTTGTCTCTTTGCCTGGAATGTTCTTCTTCCTTATCTCCCCGTGACTGGTTTCTTTGACATTCAGATCTCACTTAAATCTCACCTTAGAGAGGCCTTCCTTGACTACCCAATATCAGGAACCAATCCTCTTTTATTTTTCACCATATAGCATGTATCAACTGATTTTCTTGCTTATTATTTATCTCCCCCCACTAAGAATTTCACCTCCATGAAGCAGGGACCTTGTCTGATTTGTTCATTGCTGAATCTCCAGCTCCTAGAATATGGCCTGCACATCTTTAGAGTTTAGTGTAAAGTAGTTGAATGAATAAAGATGAAGGAGGCAGAAGGAATGATCGAGGATAAAAAGGAGAATCAGGAGAGAGTGAGGTGATGAAAATGAATGCTAAGGTAAATTGAAAGAAGAAAGGAGTGGATACTTCAGGGCATTAACACATCACAAAGATCACGATAAGGACAGAAGAGTGTTCATTTGTTTTGGAAATATGGAGAGTTTTTATGAGCTTTGTTAGAGCAGTTTAAGTGGAGCTATGGATTGTAGTCCAGGTGGCAGTGAAATGGTGAGTGAATGAGAAGTGAGGTAGATGCTGAGTCAGGGTGAAATTTGTTGCTATTTGTTAATAACAATTATTTGTTAATAATTTGTTATTTTTCATAATGGTGGAAGAGTCTTGAGTATATTAAGCAGAGAAGATGCAGACAGTGGAGAGGAAGAGGTTGGAGTAGCAGGGGGATTATTGATGAGTAGGGCCAAGGAGGTGTTGGGTGGTCATGGATGAGGTGGTGAATGCAGGCGGAGGAGATGATGTTGGACAGGAGAAAGGGCACCTCATTTACTGACCTGGAAAGAAGAAGAGAAGGAGTGGGTACAGAGGAAGAGAAGATGGTAAGGTTTGGGAAGTTGAGGGAGTTCTTGCCTCATGATTTCTGTTTCCTATTGAGCGCTGTGGCAGGGAGTTGAACTTGAGGTTTAAGAAGAGTGTGAAAAGGATGCGGAGGAGTTCCTTAAGTTTATGGAAAAAAGGGATGACAAAGGATAAATGAAAGAATGACCTGGTCATATGAGCCCATTCGAGATGACTCATTACAAAACAGGTTTTCCTGGCCTCTGAGGGTTTATCAGTTTTTGAAGTTTTACTGTTTTGGATAGGGCTTTTTCTGAAATACATTCATTGTATATTTCCGGTCTTCTAGAGCATATGCCACAGAGGCAGCATCATGTAAGTGGAAAGTACTTCTTATCTGAACCTGTCTAGTAACTACCATGCCCTGTACTCGGAGCAAATTGCTTTCCAACTCTGTCCACCAGGTTCCATGTGTGTAAGATGAGGACTAGATGATGGTGAAGTTACTTTCCACCTCTAACATCTTATGGTTCTTTTATTTTTCAAATGCATTGTTATCAGAATGTTACTGTTTTGTTATAGGTCATTTAGGATGTTTGTTTGATGTGGGTAAGTTTGCTCCTGAACGAGATGGCCCTGGGTTGCTTTCCTTTTTGAATTTCAGTATTTTCTGGTTCCTTTCTTATGAAACTCAGCTGCCGCTTCTTGCTGCTATTTGTGTGCCTTCCTGAGTTAGCACCACTCCTCTCATTTGCGGCTTTTAATGTGCTGTGGACTTGGACACGGGATGACTATGCTTGTTAGAACTGTGTGTAACAATAAGGAGGCTCCTAGAGTTTGAGGGTTTTTCTGTGATGAAAGTACATGGGCTGATGCACATGAGCTTTATATCTCTTGTTGGCACAGAAACCAGTCTTTTATTTCTCATATTCTAGAAGGGTTGAGTTCTGAAGACATAACAAGTTCCCATTGGTATTTATTATTAATTAAATGTGTTATTAACCATTTTTTTGAAAAGTTGGGTATGAGTGCTCAGGGACTTAACCGCTTCTTTTGATTTTCTTTTTGTTTACTGTTCCTTCCCTTACTTTCTTCCATCCCACCCTCCTCAGTCTCTTCTCCACACATTTGATGTAAAGAAGTGTTCTAGGCGCTGTTATAGTTTCAGTCACCAGTTTCTATTTATTGAAACGATACGAGAGGTTTTCAGGATTATAATTCACTATTCAGTGCTGGGTTTATTTATATCTCAATAAGGGCCCTGCTGGAGACTCTTGAATGGTATTTGGTGTTGGGGGCTGGAAGACTTGAAAGATCTGTTGAATAATTTGTCTCTCAAATGTATTCAATTGAAGAATTTGTCCTTCGATATTTGTACTAAAACAATCTAAGACCAAAAGTCAGATTATGTTCCTTTGCTCATATTCCTGTTAGGGCATCAATGGTGGATTTTTTGTGGATATTTAAAATTTTTTTACAGTCAAATATGTCAGTCTTTTCCTTTATGATTTTTGTTGGCAGTCATACTTGAAAATGCCTGAGGAGAAAGGTAGGGCCTAGATCAGAGAGCCTGTGAATCTGAAGCTTATCTTTGAGCAACGTGGGAGCCATTCAGTTTTGAGAAGGGCTGGCATAATCAGAAAAGCAGTGTAGTTATATTTGTGGCAGTGACCTGAGGGAGCTGAATCTGGAGGCAGAGCATTTAGGAGGCTGTTGCCATGGTCTGGGTTAAAGGCTTTGAGGGTCTGAGTGGCAGAGTGGAACTAGGAGCAGAGAAGAGTGCAGATGAGGAATATTTAGGAGGCCATAGCTTGAAGACCTAGTGCCTGATTGGATTTAGAGAATTAAGGAGAGGTGTGGGATCAAGAGTGATTCCAGGTTTTCAGTTTGAGTGCCTAGGTACATGAGATGGAAATGGCATTAACTGAGCTGTGTCAACAGGAAGAGAGGGAAAATGCAGGTAGAATGTTGGAAGGTAATGAGTCCATTGTTGGCCATGATCAGTTTGTAGTGTGTTTGGCGTGTGTTTTGATTTTCTGCTGCTGTGTAATAAACCATCCTAAAACCCTGTGGCCTATATCAACAACAGTGTATTATTTTTTATGGTTCTGTGGGTTGACTGAGGGTTCAGCTGGCCTTCTGCTTGGGCTTCTGTTAATATCACGTGAGGTCGTCAAAATTGCCTTTACTCCTACCATCCCACTCTTCTATTTACCTGAATTTAGAACATCCCAACATAGACCAAAACATCGCATTTCTAACACCATTCTTCATCCTTAACGGAAATATATATGTCAGAGAAATGCAGGAAGTACTATGAGTTTATACACAGAGCTCTGGTGTTTTTTACATCCTGGAGAATGCACCACAGTGAGAGTTGGATGAAGGGTATGCCTTTTTAAAGTTTTATTTTATAAGTGTGTTAAGGGCTTTGGGGAACTTGGGCAAATCATTTTTAGGGAAGAATACCTAGGGAAGTTGAATATCATGAAATTGAGTTGTTTGAAACTGTCCATGCAGGGATACTTTTACTCAAGTTTGAAAATCACTAGAGCAATGGGCTGAGGATGGAATTGAGATTTAACAGCATATAAGGGATAGCTTAGTAAGGAAAGCCCTTAAAGGAGACAGAAAAGAAATATCCAGAGAGGTGTGAGGAGAATCAGTAGACTGCATTGTTTAGCTGACATGGGACTCTACCGAGTTAAAAAGTTGGAGTAAAGAAGAGGATCAGATGTCCCAGAGAGGTCAGGTATGATAAAGGCTGCAAAAGGTCCTCTGGATTGGGCAGTGGGGTGGCATCAGCTTCCATAAGAGCAGTTTCAGAGAAGTGATGGAAATAAAATTATAAATTACTGTGAGTTGATGAGTGGCAGCACCAAGTCTAGACTATTTCTTCAAGAAGTCTGAATATGAAAAGAAAGGGAGAGATTGTATGGTAGCTAGAGATTGGCAGATGCTTGAGCATAGGCTGATGGGAAGGCACCAGGACAGAGAGAGAGAGACAGAGGAGAGAGATTGAGATTGATTAAAACAAGAGTGAGGGCAGTTCCTAATGGAGCAAGGTTCCAGAGGAGATGGAGTCTTATTCATTTTTTAAAATTTCAGCTCTGTTCTTTCAGATACTCAGGCCAGGGCTGGTCCGTTAACTCAGTTGGTTAGAGCACAGCCTTATAACACCAAGGTCACAGGTTTGAATCCCTGTACAGGCCAGCCTCCAAAAACAAACAAAAAACAGATACTCAGGCTAAGAACATTTCTCCAGTCAGCCAGTTGGGGTCCTTCTGTAGTCCCAGGCCAAAAAATCTTACCTCTCATCTAGTTTATCAGAAAATCTTGTTTGCTCAACGTTCATAATTAGCAAAATCCAACCACTTCTTACTGCATCTACTGCTGTCTCCCTGGGCCAGGCTATCCTTGGCCTGGATTATGGCAGGTGTTTCTTTACTTGTCTTTCTGCTGGTGCTTGACCCTCCTCAGTCTACAGCCAGAGTGATCCTTTAAGATGTAGATCATTTCATGTCACTCCTCTGCTCAGAACCATCCAGTGACTCCCCATCTCACTCAGAGTAAAACTGTAAATTCTGATGTGGTCCAGAAAGTGCTGTGCTCTGGGCCACAGTTACCTCTCTACTGTCTTATTTTACTCTTCTCCTCTTTGTTTATTACACTTTGTCTACACTAGTTTCCTTGCAGTTCCTTAAAGTAGGGCAGGTTTATGCTTCCCCCTCAGGGCTTTTGTACTTGTGGTTCCCTCTGCCTGTGTAATGTGCTTCCTCTAGGTAGTCCCAGAGCTTGCACTCCTTCACTTGTTTTGCTTAAATGCCACCTTCTTGGAGAGTCCTTTCCTGTTGTATTAAAAATTGCAAACTCTCTCTTTTCCCAGTGCTCTCTATTCTTCTTCCCTGCTCTACTATGCTAAATAATTATTATTTTTTAAAATGTCTCCCTCTTTGCAACGTAAGCTTCATGAGCTTGTCTGTTTTGTTCACAGGCTTAGAACCATGGCTGTCACAGAGTAGGCATGCAGTAAATATTTCTTGATTAAATGGGTGAATGAATGAATGAGATCAAGTCTGAGCCTTGAAGAAGGAGGAGGAAATTTCATCCTCTGAGACAGGAGGAGATAAGTGACTCCGTATGGATATAGATGTTTGTAGTGCCAAGGCTGGCAGAGGTATGGGCAGATAGGAATTTGAAGTCAGTCGTGGCAGATGCCCTCAGTTTTCTGGAATAAGGAGCCAAGGTTGTCTGCTGAGGGTAGTAGGGAGTATGGGGCTGAGGAAGACTCCTGAGAGCTTGGGTTAGTTATTGAGGGGAATGAGAGAAGGAACTATCCAAGGACAAGTAAAGAACGCAGGCCAGGGTAAAGACCATGAATTGATAGTGATGCAGTTTTGCAAGGCAGTGTGATTTTTTTTTTTTTTTCCTGGTAGAATTTGGGAACCTGGGGTTAAGAGCAGAGGAGGTGGACTTAGCATTGATCCAAGGTTGGGTAGGTGTGATGGGAGGTCAGGGGTGCAGAGGAATCAAAAGAGCAGTCTAGATAGATGGTCAATCATGGGCCAGAGTGGGGAGACAAGACTGCTCAAGGAGTGGGTTGATTGATTTATTCATTTGGAGAAAAGAGAAGAGTCAGAGCTTAGAGGACTGGATGAATTTGAAGAACAAATTAGGCCAGAGTAAAGGCATGAGAGACTGGAAGGCTTTGAGGGTGTGTCAGAAAGTGAAAGATTAACAATTAAGATTTGTGTTGAGGGCCAGCCCGGTGGCGCACTGCGATAGTGCGCTGCTTGGGAAGCGCAGTGGCTCTCCCGCCGAGGGTTCGGATCCCACATACAGACTGGCCGCTCACTGGCTGAGCGAGGTGCGGGGGCAACGCCGAGGGTTGTGATCCCGTTGCCGGTCCCGGTCCTGTACGGGCGCGACACTGAGGGTTGCGATCCGTTGCCGGCCACGAAAAAAGACAGAAAGGAAAAAAAAAAAAAAAAAAAAGATTTGTGTTGACAAGGTTGGGGGTGTGGCCATGGATGTAGGTGGTCTAGAGGACCAAAGGTCATCATAGTGAAGAAATACAGAGGCTGCAGTTTAGGAATAAACCATCCTTGTGGATGTTGAGACAGCCCAGGATGATGGCAGGAGTTGTGGTGGAGAGGAAACCAGGATGCCAAAGGCTTCATTGAATGTTGGAGAATGAGTAGGAGGGAGGAGGTACAAAGGCAAGGCAGAGTGGAAGCCAGAGTAGCCAGGTGGCATGAGCTCAAAGGAGCAGGAATTTTTACAGGAGGGCGGAGGAGTAATGGTCTGTAATCAACTTAGGAGAGCAAGGAAAATCCTGACCTTCTGCCTGGGGGTACTGGGGTGTAGGAAAATATGGCATCAGAGGGCTAGTGATTGATGCAAGCCATGTTGGCTGGTGCAGAAACAGGCCAGAGCAATTCGGATGATTTATCTTTTGGCCATATTATGGAGCTAAGTTGTCTTTATTGTATGTACATGTAATTTATGGCAGTTATTTGACAGCTTTGTGTTTTCTCTTATTATTAAAAGGAATTAATTTTCCTTTTACTTATATGTTAAGCATTATATGTATTTGTTTACATTTACATATATTTATAAAAATATTTATATTTGGGTCTTGGCTTTAAGAAGAAGACGACCTTGCATGGTCATTGTGAGGCATCCTGTATCTGTGTGTTTGTGTGTGGTGTGGTGTGGTGTGTGTGTGTGTGTGTGTGTGTGTGTGTGTGTGTGTGTGTGTTGGCAGCTGGCTGGTACAGGGGTCGAACCCTGGACTTTGCTGTTATCAGCACTGCACCCTGACCAATTGAGCTAACTGGCCAGCTGGTACCTGATTTTGAATTTGCTTTTTGTATTTTATTGCTGGGAGTTTCTGCTCACCTTTAACTTTTAGGCCCTTTTGGTCAGATTGGTTGCCTCTTGGTTCACTTTTGTCACGCTGGACTAACATTTAACTCTTGTGGAAGCTCTTCACCTCAGAGGTTGCTGAGTAAGGAAGGACCACTTCCTGGAATTTTTCTCTGCAGCCTCTACATAAAGGAGAAGTTCTGACTGTGTCAGCAAAAAAGCCCAAAATGTGAGTTAAAAATGGTATCTTCTATATTCTTTCCAGTTGTTCATAAGCCAGAATGTTTAGCAGAGAAGTGTACATTAAATGCTGCCTCTTCCATACCCCTAATACTTCAAAACTCTTCACTTTACACCTATACAGGTGCAGGGTGCTGCTGGGAATATGTGTTGACTCCTTTTATGTGCGATTAGTTGTTCCAGATGCTCTTATACACTCAGGAATGCTTAGCACATACCCTTTTAGTATTTATTGCATCTTACTATAATGATTTGTCTCTTTGTTTTCTCAGCTATGCCCCACCCACTCCTGACCCAACTTGGACTCCTTCAGGGTATGGCTAGTCTCCCACCTATCTTTTTATATGCTCTTAATAAGTAGGTACTTAGGAAGTAGGTATTGAATTAATGCATTAAACTTAGATTTAAAATAGCCTAACCCATGCATATCTTGCAAATGAGAAAACTATGCCCCGAGGATTAAGTGGGCTGTCCAAGGCTCCACAGCTAGGTTCAAATGGGATTAGAATCCATGTTTCCTCTCAAGCTTTTCGTGCTTTCTGAAAGATTAATGTCAAAACAACTAAGCCTGAATTGGTTGTGTTCCCCAAGATTAGAGATAATTGAATTTCTTGAAAATTCAATGCTATCTTCTAAGTATAGGGGATTTCAACCTCTTGTTTCATCTGTTACCCTGTTTGGGGGTGGGGTGATGGTTTGGACTTCTATTGTTGTTTATTGAGGTTGGAGAATGAAGGCGTAGGCACAGGGAGGCCCTGTTCTACTTGTAAAACTGGTAGGTTTGCTTTTTCCTTGACCAGTACCTTCAGGACATCCTTCTGTCTAATATGGGTGCTAATGGAGCCATGGTGCAATGCACTGGGGACAGGATAAGGGGTACTGGATAATCTGGCCTGGTAGAAATAGTAAGCAGAAAGCAGTATGTTCAGGCACTTGTGGGTGGTTTGGGGGAACTTGGGATTAGAAGAAAGGACAATATAACCAGGTGCCAGAAGTTCACAGATAGGTCTTTTGTGGCTGGTACGGTTGGCAGGAAATGGTGAGTCACACTGGCAGATTGACAGGTGACTGAAAAAAAACAAGTTCTTAGTAATAGCTAGGAGAGCCCTTTTTCCATTTAGACTAGTGGGTCTCAATAGGGGGCTCTTTTGCCCCACAGGGGACATTTGATAATTTCTAGAGACATTTTTGGTTATCACAACTGGGGGAGGGGTGCTACTGGTATCAAATGGATACAGGCCAGGAATGCTGCTAAACACCCCGAAGTGCACAAGATAGCCCCTCACAACGGAATTATCTGGCAATAGGGCCCAAGTTGAGAAAACCTGACTTAGATCCTGGGCCCTACCAGCACTACTCTGGTGTTTACTTGTTATTGAAAAAATTGTTTTATATGTTTACTTTGCTCTGAACTCTGTGGTTAGATGTCAAGATTAGGTTTATTGCACCTTTTTCTTTTCATTCGTTTTTTAAAATTGAGGCGTGATTCACATAACGTTGTTAGCCATTTTAAAGTGAACAGTTAGGTGGCATTTAGTACATTAACAATGTCATACAACCACTACCTCTGTCTAGCTCCAAAACACTGGCATCACCCCAGAAGGAAACTGGAACCCATTAAGCAGTTGCTCCTTATTTCCTCCTGCCCCAGCTCTGGGCAACCACCTATGTACCTTCTGCCTCTGTGGATTTATCTATTCTGGATATTTCATATAAATGGAATCATTCAATATGTGATTGTCTCTTATGTCTGGCTTCGTTCACTTAGCGTAATGTTTTTAAGGTCCATCTATGTTGTAGCATGTATCAGTACTTCATCTCTTTTTATGGCTGCCTACTATTCCATTCTATAGATACACCACAATTTGTTTAGCTATTCATCCATCGATGTTGTGTTGTTTCTGCCTTTGGCTGTTGTGAATAATGCGTCTATGAACATTTGTACATAAGTTTTTGTTTGAACACCTGTTTTCAATTCTTTTGGGTATATACTGAGGAGTAGAGTTGTTGGGTCATATGGTAACTATGTGTTTAGTTTTTTGAGGAACTGCCAGACTATTTTCAGCAGCAGCTGAAACGTTTTACATTCTCACCAGCCAGGTAGGAGGGTTCCAATTTCTCCACATCCTTACACTTGTTATTTTCTTTCTTTCTTTTATAATAGCCACCCTAATAGGTGTGAAGTGGTATCCCACTGTATTATTTTAAAAAAATTTTTTTTTGCTGTGGTGAAATATACACCATCGGCCTTCCGTATCCATGGATTTGACCAACTGCAGATTGAAAATATTAAAATAAAAAATTGTGCCTGTACTGAACATGTACAGACTTCTATTGTGTCATTAGTCACTAAACAACACAGCATAACAACTATTTACATGGCATTTACATTGTATTAGGTATAAGTAACCCAGAGATGATTTAAAGTATACAGGAGGATGTACATAGGCTATATGCAAATACTATACTATTTTACATCAGGGACTTGAGCATCCACAGATTTTCGTATCTGAGGGAGGTCCTGGAACCAATCCCCCTTGGATACAAAAGGACGACTGTATCTAACAAAATTTATCATGTGAGTATTTCACTTTTGATAGAGACTGGTCATTCAACAAATATATTTTAATCCCTTCTCAGGAGGACACTGTTGAAAGCACTCCATAAATTATGATGAGCAAAACAGGTATAGGCCCTGCTCTCCTGGAGCTTACAGTCTAGTGGAGACATTATTGAACCTCTCACCAATAAGTTTTCAAGTCCTGGAATTGAATTTAGCTGAAAGTATGAGAGATGTAGTCAGTGCGATAGGATTTACTGTCATAGTTTCTTGGTTTCCACTTTCTTTGTATGTGAGTGTAGTTCCTTTCATATAAGAGCAAATTCATAGTTTAAAAGACACAGAGAAAAAAATAAATGAAGAGAAAGAAAGACCCAGGAGAGAGGAGGAGTGAAGGCTGGTGTGTCCTGGTCTGCTGCAGAAATCCTGCATTTCAGGTTCCTCTGGAAACTCCCCAGGCTGATTCTTACAACATCCTCCATGGTGATCTGTCTTACCTTTTGAGCCATATAGATGGGATAATGGTATTTCCACTCAGTTTGCTTAAAAAGCAAAATCACATACCCTGCCTCCCATCCTCTGTGTCTCTTGTAAGGATCAGAGCCCAAGTGACATGAGGTGGGCTGGGTACCCTGCAGGACTGAACTGTCATCCTGCACTGCAGGGCTTCTCCATGAAGTCCTGAGTAGTGAGCTAAGCTGAGGTCGAAGTCCACATGGAGAGCACAATACCAATGGCCATAAAATTTCCTTGATCAACTGTGTAAGAGAAGATTTCCCCAGAAAGAAGATTTTTGATGGTGCCCATGTGGGAAGAGTACAGCAAAGTGTTTTTTCCCCCTCTGTGTTTGGGATCACATTAGTTTCCGAGGGCCACAGTGACAAATGACCACAAACTTGGTGGCTTACAACAACAGAAATTTATGTTCTCACAGTTTTGGAGGCCAGAAGTCTGAAATCAAGGTGTTGACAGTACTGTGCGCCCTCCAAGGGCTCTACAGGGGAATCATCCCTTGCCTCTCCCAGCTTCTGGTTGGCTGTGGCTGCATCACTCCAATCTCTGCCTCTGTCTTCACATGGCCATCTCCTTTTTGTGTCTCTCCTCTGAGTGTCTCTTCTAAGGATGTGTGTCATTGGATTTAGGGCCTGCCAGGATAATCTGGGATGATCTCATCTTGAGATCCTTAATTATATTTGCAAAGACCTTTTTTCCACATAAGGTTTCATTGAAAGGTTTTTGAGTTAGGACGTGGACATATCTTTTTGGGGACCACCATTCAACCCACTCCAGTGGTGAAGGAGACAAGGTATTGGGAGTACAGGAAAAGCTGAGAGAGGAGGAGACAAAGTGCTGTGGAGAGTGGCATGACTGAGTCCTCCCGTGGGCCATCTGCACTGTTGCTGCCACCCTCCAGGAAGCTCTTAGCTTGAAATGCCAGCTTCACAGGGAAGGACTGCGATGGCCTGACCAGGTCTCTCTCACGAGAATTGCTAGACTCCACCTCGTCCCTATTAAACTTGTTCTGTCTTCTTTCCGTGAGCCTTGTTCTTCTTTCATCTTTCCTTGCCATATGTTTTCAACCTGTTTTCTCCTTGGGACTTTGCTTTCCTTTGGTATCTCTCTCTCCCCATCATGGACTGTAAATGAAACAAAAGTATATATATATATATATATATATATATTGTCCTTTTTGAGACTGGCCACACCGTGCTCAGCCAGTGAGCGCACCGGTCATCCCTATATAGGATCCGAACCCACGGCGGGAGCGCTGCTGCGCTCCCAGCGCCGCACTCTCCTGAGTGCGCCATGGGCTCAGCCCCAAAAGTATATATTTTAGTAATTTTAACGTTCGTTGAGTGACTTTTTGTTGCTTGTCTTCTGAGCTGATTCAGCTGGTGATGGTGCGTAAAAGGAAAACCATTTCCTCTACTCACATTCTTCAATTCTCGGGGCACAATCTGGGTGTCCTACAATTCAGTTCAGTTCTGACACTATCTATCTTGAGATAGCTTTAGACCCTGCAGGTTAAGGGCTCAATCCCACAAGACTGCTGCTTCAGATGTCAGTTGCAAGTCCTGGGCCTCTGGTCCTTCTGACCAGCTTGGATACACTAATCAGGGCTTTCCATGACCCCTTCTTCATGCTTGATAATTTGCTAGAATGGTTCACAGCACTCAAGGAAATTATTTATGTCTACTGGTTTATTATAAAGGATATAAATGGACAATCAGATGAAGAGGTACGTAGGGAAAGGGTGTGGAGCTTCCATGCCCTCCGAGCATGCCACCCTCCCAGCACTCCATGTGTTCACGAACCCGGAAGCTCTCCAGACACCTTCGTTTAAGATTTGTAGGCAGATTTCATTATGTAGCCTTTAAATCATTGGCCTTTGGTCATTGAATTCAATCTCTAGTCCCTCTCTGTTGCCCAGAGGTAAGGGAGGTAGGGCTAAAAGTTCTAACCCACTAATCACATGGTTGGTTCCTTTGGCAACCAAACCCCATTTTGAAGCTATCTAAGGACCCTAACCAAACCTCAGCCATTTTGTTAGCATACAGAAAGGCTCTTACCACTCCAGTGACTTCAACCGTGGTTATAGAAGAGTTTGTGTCAGTGTCAGGAACTAGGAACTAAGACCAGATATTATAACAAAAGATGCTCCCATCACTCCTATCACTTGGGAAATTATAAGAGTTTAGATGCTCTGTGTCAGGAATTGGGGGCAGAGAACAAATATATATTTCTTATTCTGTCACAGTGCTGTATCCTTGAGATGATCTTCCCTCTTCCTGGGGTCTTGATCACCGGCCACATGATTTGGGGTATGATTCTAGGAGCTGTCTGGGCTACACAAAGCCTACACATTCCAATGCTTGCATCTCATCTTCCTTGATAAGAGTACGTATCTTTTTTTTTTTTTTTAAAGATGACCAGTAAGGGGATCTTAACTCTTGACTTGGTGTTGTCAGCGCCATGCTCTCCCAAGTGAGCTAACTGGCCATCCCTATATAGGGATCCAAACCCTTGGCCTTGGTGTTATCAGCACCACACTCTCCCAAGTGAGCCATAGGCCGGCCCTAAGAGTACCTATCTTAAAGTGGGCCATTGGACTGTGGGAGGGGATGGGCCTCCTGAGACCTTGAATTACCCAGTCCCACTGATTTTCCTGGTCTCTCCCCAGAGCTAGAGCTTGGCCTTTATACATCGCTAAATTACTTTGTTAAAATGCTGATTTCCTCTGGGATTGTAATACATACTTCTAAAGGTCCAGAAGCCTAGTCATCACTTCTCCAAATAGCACTTTAACAGCATTCAAAGTTTTAACATTGGCCAAAACATTGGCAAATGTGTAAAGTTGACATCGTAGGAGAGTGGAGGGCACAGAGCCTTTGAAGTCTTTGACCAGCTTGGAGGTTGTCACTGAATTGCTTTTTATAAACTGGGTCCTATCTTCTGCCTTGATACGAATCTACCAGTTCTTGATTTTTCCAAGGAATGGCCAGTCTACTTAGGCAGCATTGAAACTTGCTGTGTAAAAATTATACAGCACGTAGTTCAGGGTTGAATGGTGAAGGGGGCAAGGGCTGTAGGGGAGATAATGGATAAATGAAAGCATCCTTCCCTAGATGATAATTCAAAAATACATTTATGGTCCTTTTCTGGTGAAACTTCTGGAGTCCGCTGTGTCATCCTCATAATCATCTTCATAATAATAATAATAGAGCTGACTGTCAGTGTTTATGTGGTAAGTACCTTACTGGAATTTTCTCAAACAGCCGTAGGAAGTAAGTACTATTATTACCTCATTTTACTTCTTAGATAGGTTGAGCAACTTGCCCGAGGCCACAATGTTCTCTACTTGTAGGTAGAAGGATTGCTGACCCTAAGCCCAAGACTTTCTTTTTATTGTGTTAAAAACAAAAAACAAAAAACCATAATGTAAAATTTACCATTTTAACCATTTTTGCGTGTGCAGTTCTGTAACATTAAGTACATTCACATTGTTGTGCAACCATCACCACCATCCATCGCCAGAAGTTTTTCACTTTCCGCAACCGAAACTCTGTATCCATTAAACAGTAATTATCCATTCCTCTCTTCTCCGAGCTCCTGGCAGTCACCCTTCTACATTCTTTTTTTTTTTTTGTCCTTTTTGAGGCCGGCCGCACTGCGCTCAACCAGTGAGCGCTGTGAGCGCACCAGTCATCCCTATATAGGATCCGAACCCGCGGGGGGAGCGCTGCTGCGCTCTCAGCGCCGCACTCTCCTGAGTGCGCCACGGGCTCGGCCCCACCCTTCTACCTTCTATATGAATTTGATTACTTAAGTACCTCATATAAGTAGGGTAATACAGCATTTCCCCTTTTGTGACTGGCTTGTTTCACTTAGCATAATATCTTCAAGGTTATCCATGTTATAGCATGTGTCAAAATTTCTTCCTTTTTTTTTTTTTTTGTCTTTTGTCTTTTTCCGTGTCCGGCAACGGATCGCAACCCTCAGTGTTGCCCCCGTACCGGACCCGGGACCAGCAACGGGATCGCAACCCTTGGTGTTACTCCCGCGCCTCGCTCAGCCAGTGAGCGGGAACCAGTCTGTATGTGGGATCCGAACCCTCAGGCAGGAGCGACGCCGCGCTTCCCAAGCGGCGCACTATCCAGTGCGCCACCGGGCCGGCCCAAAATTTCTTCCTTTTTAAGGCTGAATAATATTCTATTATATGTATATACCAATTTTGTCTATCCATTTATTCGGTCAATAGATGCTTGTGCCTTTTGGCTGTTGTGAATAATGCTGCTATGAACATGGGTGGACAAATATCTCTTCAAGACCTTGCATTCAATTCTTTTGGGTGTATACCAAGAAGTGGAATTGCTGGATGTTATGGTAGCTCTGTGTTTAGTTTTTTGAGGAACTGGCATACCATTTCCACAACAGCTGTACCATTTTACATTCCCATCAGCAATGCACAAGGGTTCCAGTTACTCCACATCCTCACCAACACTTGTTATTTTCTGTTTTCTTTTTTTTTATAATAGTGTGAAGTGATATCTCACAGTTGTTTTCATTTACATTTACCTAATAACTAGTGATGTTGAGCATATTTTCCTGTGCCTGTTATTATTAGCTATTTGTATATCTTCTTTGGAAAAATGCATATTCAATTCCATTGCTCGTTTTTCAAATAGAGTTGTTTTTTGTTATTGAATTGTAGGAGTACTTTATATATCCTGGATATTAACTCCTTATCAGACATATGATTTGTAAATACTTTCTCCCATTTGTGGATTGCCTTTTCATTCTGTTGATAGTTTCCTTTGATGCTCAAAAGTTTATAATTTTGCTGTAGTTCCATTTGTATATTTTTGCATTTGTTGCGTGTGCCTTTGGTATCATATCCAAGAAATTGCTACCAAATTCAATGTCTTGAAGTTTTTCCTGTATGTTTTTTTCTGAGAGTTTTATAGTTTAGGCTCTTATGTTTAGATCTTTGATCCATTTTGAGTTAATTTTTATATAGTAGTAAGGGAAGGGTTCTCATTTTTTTTGCACATGGATATTCAGTTTTTCCAACATCATTTGTTGAAGAGATTGTTCTTTCCCATTTGAATGGTCTTGGGACCCTTGTTGGAAAATCATTTGACCATATATGTCAGGATTTATTTCTAGGCTCTATTCTGTTCCATTGGTTTATACGTCTGTGTTTTTGCCAGTGCCACACTGTTTCGATCACCATGGCCTTGTAATAAGTTTTGAAATCAGAAAGTGTGTGACTTACAACTTTGCTCTTATTTTTCAAGATTATTTTGGCCAGAGTCCCTTGAGATTTCATATAAATTTTAGGATGAATTTTTCATTTTATTGGGATTTCGATAGGGATTGCATTGAATCTGTAGATTGCTTTGGGTAGTATTGATGTCTTAACAATAAGTCTTCCAAACCATGTACACAGGATGTCTTTCCTTTTATATGAATCTCAAATTTTTCTCAACATTGTTTTGTCATTTTTAGTGTCTTTTATCTCCTTAGTTTATTCCTGAGCATTTTATTCTTTTTGATGCTATTGTAAATGGAACGATTTTCATAATTTTCTTTTCAGATTGTGCATTGTCAGTATATAGAAGCACACTGATTTTTGTGTGTTGGTTTTATATCCTGCAGCTTTGCTGAATTTGTGCTGAATTTGTTTATTAGTTGTGACTGTTTTTTTTTGTTCAACCCAAGCTTTTAACTTGCTGTGGTCTTTCTCTGTCTCATACTGTTAAACTTGTTCCCTACCTCATTTTTGTCTTCTGATGTTTCTCTGAATTCTTGAGGAGTTTGTTTTACTTTACTAATTTGATTTTATAGTCCTTAATTTGCTGTTCCTTTCCTCCATTATTATTTAAGTCAGTATTCAAAGTTTTAGTTTCCATTCAGCCTTTCCTAGCTCAGAAATACCTTTTTAAATAACTGCTTGCTTAAGTATCATAGCTGCATTGACTCCTTATATCTTATTTTGAACAGTCTGAACACAGTTTTATAGAGTTTTGCAACCATCACCATAATCTCATGAGAGATAAATTCCTTTTTTAAAAAAATTCTAGGGCCGGCCCCGTGGCGCACTCGGGAGAGTGCGGCACTGGGAGCACAGCGACACTCCTGCCGCGGGTTCGGATCCTATATAGGAATGGCCGGTGTGCTCACTGGCTGAGCGTGGTGCAGGTGACACCACACCACGGGTTGCGATCCCCTTACCGGTCACAAAAAAGACCAAAAAAAAAAAAAAATTCTAACTTACACATTGTAATTGTACATTCTTATGGGGTATCATCTGATATTTTGGTACATATGTGTTTTATATAATAATCAGGTCAGGGTAGTTAATGTATCAGTCACATCATGCATTTATCATTTGTGGTGAAAACATTCAAAAGCCTCTCCTCTAGCTGTTATGTAATACATAAAACTTAACTGTTAACCACAGTTATTCATGGAAGATGAATTCTTACAGACATAACTGTGAGTCTCTATCTGACTTCTTCAGATAGAGAACTAGAGGAAATTTCAGGTTGACTGAATTTACATTGCCCATGCCCATGCCAAGACCCAGCCCTTTGGTGCCACTCCCTCAGCTGGACATGGTGGCCTGGGCAAGGAGTTCCATGGGCTAATGTCCACTCAAGACTCTGGGGGAGGCCTTTTGGTGTGTGCCTTGGCTGATGTAGTATTTCTGTGCCTGCTGCCCTACCCCTCTTTCGTGTTCTGCTGGTGCTACCTACATTCATTGTCAGAACACACTGCTTCTTCATTTAAACTTGCCAGGCCTTCTTTGGCCCTGCTCCATCTTGACTAAATCTAGCAGAAATTCCTTGAAGTTCTAGGCAGACGGGATGGCCTAGCTCAAATGCAGGGTTTTCTCTATTTTTATGTTCCTTTATTTTAAAAGAACTTGGGGGCAAGAGACATTGTCCTCCTTTTGCCATCTTCCCGGGACGTCCTATAAGATGCTTCTCTTAGCTGACTCCACCTGATGAGATCATCAGGTTCTTCCCCATTCCTGCTGTAAAACACAATTGCTCACAGCAAGTTGAGGGGTCATAGCTAATCTGTATGATTGCTGCACCTTTGATGATTCCAACCAGTGGCCTACTTGATTGGATTGGAGAAGAGAGAGTTTTTCCTGTATTACTCTTTTGACTGGGGGTGGGAGGCGAATTACTGAGTTAAAACTGGTTGGTTTAGTCTAAGTGTGATATAGAAGTCTTTGATGATACATTCCCACCTTTTGATGTCCATGTTCATTAGGTTTTGCATCCAGGTAGTTGGCAGTAGTCTTTATCTGTATTTGATAAATTATTTTATCCCTGAATGCCATTTAGGGGGCTTGTGGGAGTGGGAGATAGTAACCCAATCATGGGAAAGAAAGACAGGTAGAAAAGGATAAAGAGGTAATCAAGGCAAAGATCAAGGCAAAGGCCTTCCTGTGTCCTACAAGACCCTACATGATCCTCCCTCTCCACACACACAACCCAACCCTCCATCTTTCTGAGCTCATTTTCTAACATTCACCTGCTCCAGCCTTCTTATTAGTCCTTGAATAGGTCAGGTGTGCTCCTGCCTGCTTTTCCCTCTGCGTGGGACAGTTTTCCTCCAAATAGCTCCATGGTTTGCTCCCTCACCTCCTTTATGATTTTGTTCAAATGTCACCTTCTCAGGGAGTGCTTTCCTGACCATTGATTTAAACTTGTCCACCCTCTCTCCCTACATACATACTCCCTATCACCCCTCTTGCTTTATTTTTCTTCATAGCACTTATCACAGTCTAACCTACTTTTAAATTTATGTATGTATTTTATGGCCTGACTCCTTGCTTGTGTGCAGGCTCCACGAGGGCAGGGATTTTTGTCAGTTTTGTTCACTGTTGTATCCCTAGAACCCAGAAAAGTGCATAGCATGTAGTCATCATTTGGTAAGCATTTATTAAATGATAAATGATTGGTGGCTTCTAGTGTCATTCAGCAGCATCAGGAACATGGATGACGTATGTCTACTCTAGGTCACTGAGTCTTAAAATGTTTTCAAGTGACCTGCAGATTTTTAGGGTTCATTCATTCATTCATTCATTCAGGAAGTTTCTGCTGTATATCCTCAGTGAGCCAGGCTCTGAGGTACCAGCCTGTAAGTCCCTTCGGAGCATATTTTATCTGCAACTCTAGCACTAAGTGCAACTAGCGATAGATAGCACAAAAGAAGGATTTATGAAAGTCTGTTGAACCAAACCTCGGGTCTTGTGAAGACAAAAGTCAATAATACATATCTCTGTGTTAAGTTGGATTGTGGTCAAGTGGGGAAGACATGGACACGCAATAATTTTGTGATTTGAGTGCTGTACAAGTGGGATTACAGAGAAGGGAAAAACCAATTGCTTGGGGATGGTGGAGTTCAGGAAACAACCTTTTATAAATATGACCTTTGAGCTGAGCCATAAAAGATGGTTTTTCTGAATGAACAAGCAGGGGGAGAATATGATAGGCATAGGGACAACACAAACGAAGATACGAAGGCAGGGTAGTGCAAAGCATGTTCCTGTGGCAGTGAGTTGTCATGTGCAACTGCAGTAGTGAGTTCATGGGGGTGGAGGTGAAGAATGGGTTGGAACAGTAGATCTAGACCACATCCTGAAGGCTGTGAATGCCACAGAATGAGATTGATGAACTTTATTCTGTAAGCAGTGGGACATTGATAAGTGTCTGTTAAAGAAATGGAAAACATAGTAATGGTTGCTAGAAATTAGGGACAGTGGAGGGATGGGGAAAAGGTAGGGGAGGAAGAAGAGTGTGACTCTTCAAAGGCAGCATAAGGGATCTTTGTGTGATGGAATGATTCTGTATCTTGATTGTGGTGGTGGGTACATGAATCTATACATGTGATAAATTTCCATATAACTATACCTACAAATACACATACATATGAGTGAATGTAAAATTGGTGAAATCTTAATAAGTTCTGTGGATTGTGCCAGTGTCAGTTTCCTGGTTTTGATATTGTGCTATAGTTATGTGTAAGATATTACCGTTGGGGGAAACTGGATGAAAGGTACATGGGTCCTCCCCGCTCTATTTTTGCAACTTCCTGTGAATCTATAATTAATTTAAAATAAAACTAATATTAATTAATTCAAAATAAAATTAATTTTAATTAATTAATCCTATAATTAATTAAAAATAATTCAAAATTAAAAGTTAGGAAAAAAGCATAAGAAGGAAAACTTGATGAAGGAGAAGCTGGAGCAGGGCAGATGGTTAGGGTTTTCATTTATTTCATCATTTTTATTGTGAAATGCTATATTCAGATACCACATAAAATGCTTAGGAAATTACAAAATAGGTGCCTACTTTTGAGGAATTTGTTGAGTGGAGGAAACAGACATGTTTTAAATAATGATCATTCTGTGTGCTGTTTTTTTACTAGTAAAGATAGGTACAAAGCTGTATAAGAACAAGAAAAAGGGAGGACAAACTGCTGGGGTTGTGGAAGGCTTTACAGTGACACGATGACTGAGCTGACTCTTAGGAAAGAGTGGGAGTTTGTGTGGCATACACTGAGGTTCTATAAAAGTCCAGGTGAAAGAAAAGGCTAAAATGAGTGGTAGTAGGAATTAAGAGTAGGGAAGGGATTCAGGACCATTTTGGAGTAGCACCGATGCAAATTGTTGAAAATACTATATGTTTGGACAGAGAAGGAAGAGTCTGAGATGACTGAGGTTTTGAGCTTGACTGACTGAATCCATGGTGGCTCTGTTAGCCAAAGGTTAGAGTATAGGAGGAGAAAGGTTGTGGCCAGAATATGTTCAGTTTGAGGTATCTTAAGGAACCCCTGTGGAGAGTCTGGTGTACAGCTGGGAGAGGCAGAGCCAAAACTAGAGATGTATTGGACCTCAGGCAGTATCCACACTGGGCCACTTGCCACCTCCCCAGTCTTCCTCAGCATGTTTTTTTTTTTTAGTCTCTGCCTTAGCCTGGAGTGTCCCTCTCTTTCTTCTCCATCTAGTGAAATCTCACTCCTGTGTCAGCTCGCTCACTCCTGTGTCAGCTCGTTCCCTCGATATCTACTTCAGAATAGAGGTGATGGCTGAAAACTTGCTGGTATGTGAATTTTGTCCACAGATGCTATCGTGGGGCAAGAAAAGAAGAGGGTGAGTTAGCAACTTGCATGTGGAGGTGGTGAGCCCTGGGGAATGAGAGGAGCAGTTGGAGAGTAGAGGAACCACAAAAGCAGTGAGGCCAAAAGCAGAGCTGACCAGCCAGAAATAGACATGACTAGGAGAAGAAATAGGCTAAATTAGAAGTCAAGACAACACAAAAGATGAGCATTCACTGTAAGTCCACTCAGAGCTCCGTTTTGTATTTAGAGCTGCCTGGCATTGAATGGTGCTGGCTAGCCTGATTAATTTTTAATATTTGTTTCTCTGGTGAGGTGGCTGGGTACTGAAGTGCATCAGAGGCAGCTTTTGTTTTTATGAAGTTGGTCAAACTAATACTGGGGAGTCAGGTTACTGTAACCCTGAGCTCTGGTTGTTCTGAAGGGATGAGATCAGACTCTCTAACTTCCCTGGTTTCAGAAGGATCCTTGCCTTTTGCTGGGCAAGTTATTTGGAACTGGGAGGGGGTATGCTTTCTGTTGGATTCTGTGCCTGTTATTATTGGAAAATGCCTTATTTTCCAGCCACACATAGAAAACAGCCTCAGTGAATGAGGCTCCCAATTCTCTCCATGACTTGAATGATGTTGTCTGTTGTCTGAGTTCTGAAAACTGCTTTCAACTCCTGAACCACCAGAGAATTTAAACACAAGTGTACTCTAAACAATGGGCTTTTTTCACTGTATAGAGTCCCTAGAGCAGATGATGATGATGATTTTAGTCTGCATGACATCTCCTTAATTCTTTAATTTCCGCATCTTGTAAGTTTTATACCTAAATGTTCTCTCTTTTAAAATCTTTTATCTTTTATCCTCCTTTCTACACAGATCTCTTGATAGCTGAGTATGGATAGTATCTGAGTGGCAAGGACCTATATGTGATGAGAGCTTCTCTGAAGTGACTCACAGGTGGATTTGCTACCATCTGGATCAATGGGTGGTTTAGAAGGAAGGGGGATAATGGAAAGGGAGACTACATTATGGACTCTTGTATCAGTGGTATGTTTTGTGAGAGCCCCCAATGCTAACAGAGTAATTGGTGGGGGCAGAGCCTGCCTTTTGTTCTCAGAATAGGGTTTTCTCTGTCCTCTTTCTCTTTTGTTCACTGACTCAATACCTACCTACCTATAAATATGCTTTTACAAGCTGGAAGGATTCCACATTGTAGTGGACTTCAGGAAACTTTCTATTCTAATCACTTTCACATTATTTGAAAATTTTTATAAGAAATGTAATTTCTTTTATAATCAGAAAAGTTACAAATATTCCCACTTGAAAAATAAACATTTAAAAGTCAGGAAAAGCAGTTCAAATATTGAAAATGCTTCTTTATTAATTATAATTATTTTTCTTTTTCAACTTCCATAACCGAATAATTATTTTAATGGATTTCTTGATATTCATCCATCCTTACCTTTCTGAACCAACCTGATCTCGCCATGGTCTGTTATTCTTCTAATATACTGCCAGATTCAATTTTATTGAGAAACTCTGCATCTTTATTTGTAATGGGATAATCTATAGTTTTCTTTTTTCTTGTATTGAAAGCCAGTGTTTTGGTACTTACTTGCTTTGTAAAATAAATGGGGAAGCCTTCCATATTTTTTTCTTTTTTTTTAAATTTGAAATAATATCTTTTTTAGTGTGCTTAGTTTATGTGAGGCACAGAGATTAGAACCCAGATCTGCACAGCTCCAAAGTCCTTGCATATCACATTTGTCATTGCAGCCCACATCAAAGGAGGAAGGCCAGTCTTGGAACCCTGAGTCTCCATGGTCAGAAGGTTTTCAGAGGCCTGGTCTTTCACTCATCTTGTCTTTTTCTTTTTTAAATTAAATTTATTATTTTGAAATAATTTCAGAGTTATATAAACAGTTGAAAAATAATACAAAAAAATCCTCATTTTTTTTTTGAGATTCACCCAGATTCACCACCGGCTAATGTTTTGCTACATTTGCTTTATTGTACCTGAGTCTCCATGGTCAGAAGGTTTTCAGAGGCCTGGTCTTTCACTCATCTTGTCTTTTTCTTTTTTTTCTTTTTTAAATTAAATTTATTATTTTGAAATAATTTCAGAGTTATATAAACAGTTGAAAAATAATACAAAAAAATCCTCATATTTTTTTTGAGATTCACCCAGATTCACCACCGGCTAATGTTTTGCTACATTTGCTTTATTGTTCAATCTATAATCACAAATTTTTTTCTGAACTGTTTGAAAGTCAGTTACATAATATGTAATATTCCTTCACTTCTAAATACTTCAGTGCGAATTTCCTAAAAATAAATGAATAAATAAAAAACACAGTACAGTTGTCAAAATCAGGATATTAACTTTGATATAAGACTGTTATCTAATTAGTCATATTTTACCAGTTATCTTATTAATGTTCTTTATAGCAAAAGAAAAACATTTCCCCCAGTCTAGGATCTAATCCAGGATCAAACATTGTATTTAGTTGTGATATCTTTTAAATCTCCTTTAATCTGGAACAGCTCCTTAATCTTGCTTTGTCTTTAATGACCTTGATATTTTTATATACTGCAGGCTGGTTCCTTTTTATAAGATGTCTCTTACTTTGAGCGAGTCTGATGTTTCCCATGCTTGGATTCAGGGAATGTGTTTTTTGCTGGAATACCATAGTGATGTATCCTTTTCAGTGCATAATATCAAGAGCCGAATGATGTCTATTTGTTCCACATTGGTGATTGACTTTAATTATCTAGTGAAGTCGTATCTACTATGCTTTTCCACCATGAAGTTACTATTTTACTTGGTAATTAATAAGTATTTCTTGGGGTGGTACGTTGTGACTATAAATATCCTGTTCCTCATCAAACTTTCACTTGCTAGTGTTAGCGTGCATCATATCTTTTGAGGCAACAAACTGGGATGCTCAAAGTGAATACAGACTATACCCCTTGGAGCTAAAGGGAAGCCAAGAGAAATTCAGTCTATTAGGCAGGTCAGCCACTTTTTTTTTTTAACCCATTACCTATGCTCGTTGGATTTTGTCTTTGTATATGTTAATTAACCTTTAGTCACACTCTTGAGATTGGTGATCAGCTGTCACTTGTAACCTTTGGGCTCCTGGTTTGGTCACGTAGGGCCCAAGATGGATCCACCAGTTTATTCTGGTCACAGGCACCCATTGGGTCTTTGACCTATGGCTCTGTTCTATCTTTGACCCTTTGATTCCTTGTCTTTGCTTCTAAGATGCTGTCAGTTGGAGTCGGAGTAAACTGTCTCTGTGTTGAATCACTTGTGAAAAAGCATTGCTCCTGGCTACCAGGCCCATCCCTCTAAGCAGATAACTGTCTGTTGAACCCAGTTACATATCCTGTCCTGTGCTAAGGCTGCAGTTGTATGAGTTACAGAAGCTAGTTTTTTTTTTTTTTTTTTCCTTTTTGTCTTTTTTACTGACCGGTAACGGGATCGCAACCCTCAGTGTTGCGCCTGCACCGCGCTCAGCCAGTGAGCGGGAACCGGTCTCCACATGGGATCCGAACCCTCGGCCGTCCCACCACGCTCCCAAGCGGCACACTCTCCAGTGCGCCACTGGGCTGGCCCACAGAAGCTAGTTTTTAATATGTTGGAGAGTCCAATATTATATATAATATGAAGAAATTTTAAAAATACCAAGTGGTATATAATTAGTTGCCAGTTCTTATAATTAGGTGCTATAGAAGTTAAAGACAGGAGAGATGAGTGAAGCAAAGAATACATAAGGAAAATCGGGGGGAGAATGAGCCTTGAATGATAGGTTGGTAGGGATGTTGTGAGTAAAGGCACACAGGTGAGAATGTGCAGCCTCCACACAGGGATAGGAATCTATGTTTTGAGCATATGGCTCAACCAGAAGCTGAGAGTAGGGTGGTGAGGCAGAGTAGTGAGACTACCCTTTGGCCAACAGATTCTAGGACCAGGAACATTAAGTAAGCCACATGCTACTGTCTCTGTGCTACTTTGCTGGCCTTCACAGTGGACATGTCTCTGCTGCTGGTCTTTGGTCACAGTGCCATTCAGCTTTTTAGTTGAACTAGAGGTTGGATGGCATATTGAAACAAAGAAGGTCGGTTTCTTTGGGTCAGTATTGGTTCAGGGAAACTGCTCTCCCCCGCCTCCTTACCCTCCTTGTTTGACAAGTTACCCTGCCCTTCTTTAGAGCACAGTTTCTCAGCATTTTTGAGTTGCTGGCCTCAAGAGGGTCCTTTTGGGAAAGCTGGTGACTTATGTTTACGAGACATCAATGAGGTGAGGTGCCATAGTAATGGGACATGGTAAAGTCTCATTTCTTCAGTGGTCACATTCCTGGCAGTAGTAACCCTGAAAACATGGCTCTCCATTGCGGTGTCACCATATACCTCTATGCATGTTGTTAAGTATAAAGCACAGAATTTTAAATCATTTATTTTGCAATACATTCATATAAATAAAACTAAGGTTATCCCCACTATAACATGTTTCTCCCTCAAATTTTTTTTTTTTTCTTTTTGTCTTTTTTTCGTGACCGGCAACGGATCGCAACCCTCAGTGTCGCGCCCGTACCGGACCGGGACCGGCCACGGGATCGCAACCCTCGGTGTTGCTCCCGCCCCTCGCTCAGCCAGTGAGCAGCCGGTCTGTATGTGGGATCCGAACCCTCGGCGGAAGCGCCACCGCGCTTCCCAAGCGGCGCACTACAGCAGTGCGCCACCAGGCCGGCCCTCTCCCTCAAATTTTGATAAATTTTCTTGAGTGCCAGAGAATGGTGTGAGGTACAGCTCTCACCCTCGAGTCACACACAGCCTGCAGGATCCTCCTGCTCGAGCTAGAGCCCTCATGTGAGCTCCCTGAATGGCCATGAGTGGATGCCCTATTTGTGATATCATTGGGCATGTGTGTCTTGGTGGAGGAGAGTTGAATGGCTGTGCTAAATAAAACATAGCTGTGAATTTAGAAATATACCACTCCCTTCCCTTTCCCAAAGAAAAATATTTGGGTGGCAGAAGTTTCTCACAGAAGCCCATTGTAACTTGTACCTTAGGAGAGACCCTATGCCTTCCCTCAGTCTTTTTATTCTTTCTTTTTTGTTAATGAGTTCTTACACTTTTGGTTTACTACTAAATGTAAAGCAATAAATTAAAATGGAGAAAGACACCATCTTGATAGTAGTGAAAAATGACAAGAGCCACTGAGGTAAAAGACAGAAGTGTAAAAGCTAAAGCATTGCAGTCTGGAGCTACTTAATGGGTGAGGGAAGTAGCATTACACACTGCAGTAGCTCCTGGGAGCATCCCAGTGTTGAGTACAACAAGGTAATTAGTATTTGTAATGACTTCTCCTGTTGACGATAAAAGGTGGAATTTTATCCAGTGTACAATTTGGAATAACCAGGTGTAAATAATAGCTTATTTTGAAAACTTTCACTGCAGCTAAATCACGTTAATTGTAAATATTCAGAAACATAAAATAAAAAATATAAAAAACAGATCATGTCTTATCACTCATAGATGTAACTATTTTTAGTATGTTAGTATTTAGTTTTCCAGCATTTTTCTATGTATTTATATATAAATATACAACAAAATATAATATATTTACATACCATGTAAAACACATACTGTGTATTAGTATATATTTATACCAAATTTAGGTGTGAGAAGTTGAAGCCTGCTTTTTCTTTGTAAAAATTTTTTTTAAAAAATTTTTGTGTTAAAAAAACATATTAAAAAATTTACCCTCAACCATTTTTAAATGTACGGTATTAATTATGGTCACATTGTGAAGCCTGCTTTTTTTAACTCAACAATATGTTGTAAACATTTTCCCATATTATTGAGTATAGATAGATGTTCATTTTTAAGCCTGCATGGATATACCATAATCTAGTTAGTCAACTTCGTATTGTTGGATATTTAGGTTTCCAACTTTGGTTGTTAGCACTGCATAAAGCATCTTTAAGTATACATACCTCTACATTTCATTAGGATAAAGTCCCAGAAGAATTGCTGGATCAATGGATGTGTACATTCTGAAGGCTTCCAATGTATATTGTAAAATTGAACTTCTACCACCTTTATAAAGTGTGCATTTCACTGTATTCCTGGCAGTATTTGGTGTGTAATTCTTTTAAATTAATGTTTATATAATTCAGTCTTTAATACAAAACTTGCAAACAGGGCAGAACATTTTTGTTTTACCTACGTGATCTTGATGGACGTTTGAGTTTGTGAAACGTCCTAACCGAAAGTGTTAGTGGATCTAGAGTTTGTTTTGGTATTTGGGTGATATGGGGAATTGACTTGAATTTTTTCCCTAAATGATTAGTTAGCAGTCCCAACAATTTTTATTGGATAATTCCTACATATATTAATGTCTTACATGTTCTTGAGGTCTTTGCATTTCCCTCTCTGTTCTTATAACAATAACATTTTATACTTTTGTATCTAAATTATATATTTTTAAATTTTAATATCTGGTAAGACTAGCTTCCCCCACATGTCCTCATTCCCCCACCCAACCCCCCATCTTGACTATTCTATTCCAGTGCATCTATTTTTTTTTTTACCCTAGATTAAATTTAGAATAATTTCATCCAAAACCAGAAGAAACCCATTGAAATTTTAGTAGCATGTTATGTTTTCATTTTCATTCAGTTTAAAATACTTTCTAATTTCCCTTTTGTGTGTGTGTGTGTGTGTGTGTGTGTGTGTGTGTGTGTGTTTGTTTTTGTTTTGGCAGCTGGCCCAATACAGGGATCCAAACCCTTGACCTTGGTATTATAACACCATGCTGTATCCAGCTGAGCTAACAGGCCAGCCCTTCATATTTCCCTTTGATTTCATCTTTGACCCATGAGTTATTTAGAAGTGTTTTATTTATTTATTTATTTAAACAGTTTAATTGAGCAAAGAAAAAAGTGTTTTATTTAATTTCCAAATATTTGAGCATTTCCCCAGAGATCTTTCTGTTACTGATTTCTAATTTAATTCCATTTAAGATCATTATAGTCAAAGACATGCTTTGTAGGATTTAAATTTATTGAGAATTGTTTTATGGCCTTGAATATACTACATCTTGGGCACTTGAAAAGAATGTGTATTTTGCTCTTAAGTGGAATGTTCTGTAAATGGCTGTTGGATCAAGTTAGTTGATAGTGTTGTTCAAGTCTTCTATATCCTTACTGATTTTTTGTTTACTTAGTCTATCAATTATTGAGAAAGGGGAATCTTCTACTATTATTATATATTTGTCTATTTCTTGTTGCAGTTTTAGTTTTTGCTTCATGTATTTTGAAGTTCTGTGCATAGACATTTAGGATTGTTACGTCCTCTTGATGAATTGACCCTTTTATCATTATGAAATGACCTTGTTATATTCTTTGCTCTGAAAGCTATTTTGATATTAATATAGTCATTCCAACTTCCTTTTTTTTTTTTTTTTTTTTCCTTTTTGTCTTTTTTACTGA
>NW_007729904.1:84107-128064 GCF_000696425.1 Galeopterus variegatus
TGCTCCCGCGCCTCGCTCAGCCAGTGAGCGGGAACCGGTCTGTATGTGGGATCCGAACCCTCGGGCGGGAGCGCCGCCGCGCTTCCCAAGCGGTGCACTATCCAGTGCGCCACCGGGCTGGCCCTGTTTATATCTTTTTAAAGTGGGTTTCTTATAGGCAACATATAGTGGGATCTTTATTTGTCATCCAGTCTGACAATCTCTACATTTTAATTAGGGTGTTTAGTATGTACTTGTTTCTTCTCTCTGGCTGCTGTTACACATTACGTTTTTGAGATTCATCCATGTTGGTTTTATTAGTGTGGAGGTAGTTCATACCACCTGTTGCTAGGTAATATTACATTGTATAGATATCCCACAATTTTTTTATGCACTCATCTTTTGAAGGACCATTGAATTTTTTCACTTTTGGCTGTTAATTTTCTTGTCCAAGCCTTTGTGTGAACATTTGTTTCATTTCTCTAGGAGTGGAATTGCTGGGTGGTAATGTTGGTTGGTGTATGTTTAACTTTGGAAAAATAGTTCCTTACAAAGTTGTACGATTTTACATTCCTGCCAGAGTTGTATGAAACTTTTTGTTGCCCTACATTCTCTCCAAACTCTTGGATTGTTAGCCTTTTTAATTTTGGAAAGATATATATAGCTTTATTTATATGAAGTGTTGATTTTATAGCTAGCTTTCTTAACTCTCATTAGTTATTTTTTAGCTGATTGTCTTGGATTTTCCAAGTAGACAATTATATTATCTGTAAGTAATGAAAATTTTATCTGAACATTTTCAGTATTTCTCTCTTTTATTTTGTTTTCTGGCTAAATTTCATTGGCTTATACTTTCAGGATAGGTATAACATATTTGGAAACAGAATTCATCAGAATAATTAAAATCAAAATAGGTTGGCATTCTTTGAAAGGGTCAGCTGAAAAACTCAAAACAACTCATTCTTCAGTGATGTGCTGTGAATGAAGCTGTTACTGTTAGCAAGTTATTAGTTAAGTATCTGTATGTTCATAATTAATCAAATAGTGTCACAATTTACTGTTCATGTTTTTCATTGTAAACACAGTTCACAGTCTTGTTCTTATTCACACCACTTCATGAATCCAGTGTTCCACTTCTTTAGAGAGCAGTACACAGGCTGTCAACAATTAAATACAAACTTCTAGAGATTAAGTGGATTCTGTCACGTCTGTCCCCATGGAGGTTCAGAAGTGCCTATAATCCTTAAAAACACTTTTATGCACCTATTTATGATACGTGTCATAGAAATTCTATGATGGCTTTTTAAAAATATTTAAAATATTTATTCTTATAAATAGTTACCACCTGCTTGTCATCAGGTATGGCTTTTTACGTAATACTGAGATATGTGTGTGATAGATCATGGCCTACAGCAGGGTTTTCCAACCTTGACACTATTTTTATTTATTTATTTATTTTTGTCTTTTTTCGTGTCCGGCAACGGATCGCAACCCTCAGTGTCGCGCCCATACCGGACCGGGACCGGCAACGGGATCGCAACCCTCAGTGTTGCGTCCGCACATCGCTCAGCCAGTGAGCGGGAACCGGTCTGTATGTGGGATCCGAACCCTCGGCGGGAGCGTCGCCGCGCTCCCAAGCGGCGCACTGTAGCAGTGCGCCACCGGGCCGGCCCCCAACCTTGACACTATTGATATTTAGGGCTGGATAATTCTTTGTTGCGGGGGATGTCCTGTGCATTGTGGGAAGTTAGCATCCCTGGCTTCTACCCACTTGATGCCAGTAGGACCCCTTGTCTCCCAAGTTATGACAACCAAATATGTCTCCAGATATTGCCAGATGACCTCTAGGGGGCAAAACTGACCTCTGTTGTGAAGCAGTGGGATTATAGATCTTGAAGTGGGTTTAGGCAGTACCCAGTGAGAAACACTGGCATGACAGGAGATCAGTCCATTAGCTGAGTGGAATATCCTGGTAGAACATTTCTTGAGAATTGTATTCTAGTCTAGAGATTGGAGAAACTGCGAATTTGTAGAGATAGTTTTCCTTTTGTTGCAGTTTGTGGATTCCATAGGTCACTTGGTTCCTCTGCCTTACTTCCCTGTCTTCTCTTATTGACCCCCATGTGGAATAGAAGAACCAGGACATGGTAACTGGAAGTTATTAACAAAAATGTTAGGAAAATTGTCAGCAGATCCCTTGGTGACATCTTGCCCCAACTTTCCAATTTAAGCTACACTAGACTGTCCGTTAGACTGGCCTTTGTGGTTTGAAATAGAGAACCAACTCTAACCCCTGTGGCTCCAGAATAAAGTGATATATAAGTCATTTACAGATACTTCTTCCTGAAACATAGTCTTATTTCTCCTGCCCTGGTTCACTGTGGGTTGTAGGTTGTAGGAATGATAGTTCCATACCTTGGTGGCATATGATAAACCTCTTAGGTGGGATCAAATTGGTGTTGTGGATGATCAGTACACCTTATTGGTTTTGATTGATTTCTAATTATTTCATTCTCCAATTGATCCTGGTAACATAGGGTGCTAAACTGGGCTTCATTTTCTGCTTTGCTCCTGTGACCTTTTGAATTGAGTTCCTTATCCATTTTATGCCTTAAATCTATGTATTTTTCAAAGTCATTGAGAATGACTGCATGATATTTATAATTTTAACTCCTTAACTATAGATATTCTAACTACAGTTTAAGTAAATTCTGCGTAAAATCTGGATATACAAAATGGATTTGCCTTTTCAAATCTTACCAGTCCTTCAGAATCCATCTGAAATCTGTTCCAAAAAACCTTTTTCTACCATTTCCAATTATCATTCATCTTTCCATAGCAGGTATTATATGCAGGCTTATTTTCTTTCTCATTGTTTCATGTCTTATCTAACAAAAGTGTGTTTTTTGGGAGGTAGGAGGGGGGGATTGGAGGAGATGTCACATTTTTATGCTACGTTAAATCCCCTTTATGCTTTATCTCATTTGATCTTCCTACTAGGTTTAAGATTGTTAGGATAGATATAATGATTCCTGTTTTACAACTGTGAAAATGGAGCTTTAGAGAAATTGAGATTTTTCCAGTTAATAGGTGGTATTGAGCCAAGGTCAGTTAGGTATTGTAATTCCTAACTAGAGAAATTCTGCAAACCTAAAAATTGTCACTGATTTGCCCCAAATCTGCAGTATGCAGAATCTTAGTGTTGCCAGTTAAAGTATTGAGACATTTAAGCCTGCTATATTAAGTAGGCTGTGTACAAGGTTAGTGGGGATGGCTTATGCTGAATCACTCCTGCCCTGGCTCTGTCCTCTAGGAAGCACAGGCACTGCATAATGGCATTCTGGGGGTGGGTATACAGACTCTGATCATACAACAGTGTCTCTATATAGCCTCTTGGAACATGTGCTCTCTCCTGTTCTCAAGCACCTTTGCTGACCAAAGTCCCTGATGTCCTTTGCTTTAATCTGTAGGATTTCTGTTACTACTGATAGAGCTTTGTGATAATGCCAGCTAAAACTGGCTGTTTTGGGAGCAGGTTCCAGTCTGCCTCTTTTTCCCCTTTATGATGTTCACTAAAATGACTGGGAAGTTAATGGGCCTCGTCCAGCATGGAGACTGCAGAGAATGGCATGGTGCTGGCATAAGAGGACAGAGCCTTGTTTTTAGTTCAGCTCACAGAATGGTGGGTGAAGATCCTAGCTTGTTTTCATATGTAGCTTCCATTGTGGCTTCATGTATGGCTTCCTTGTACACACTGAGCAGAGCCATACAGAGGTTTTTTGAATTATTCCCCTGACCTGGCAGAGCTAGCTTCTGTAGATTATTTTATCAGAACCAGTTGGACAATGTTTTCTGTTTATCATCCTGCTTGGCTTTATTCTGTGGAGATAAAATGGAAGCTACCTTGAAACAAAGTAGGGGCTGCTAACTTCCCTTTGTCTGAACTACCTACTCCACGTAGTTATGTGTACCTAAACAGTTGAGGTATGTCTGTGTAAGGATTTCTCTTTGTTTTCAGGACACTAATCTCAGCTTCTCGGACCCAGCAGTCCTCTACCTTCTTTTAGTTGCAATATAGCATCTCTTCTGTTCATAGCCCCTAAGTCTTCTTCCTGCTGATCTTTCTAGGATTTGACTCCACCTCAGTGTTTGACTTCTACCCAGTTTCAGAGTCCAATAATTGTATTTTCAGCTTTCTTCAGTGTATACTCCGCTGCTTGTCTAGACTCTGTTTCATTTATATTCTGAATTTGAACCATCTCCACCTAGTGCTAACTTGTTGCCTGGTCTACAGACTATTCAACGTCTGTCCAATCTAACACATCTCTGCTCCTGACTCTGACTGAGGGATTCAGTGAAAACCCTGATTTGTCATCTGTTCTCTGTCCTTTGACCCCAGCCAACACTACTAATGGCTTTGTGATCAGGCTATGAAGAAGACTGACTTTGTGTGAACCATATGAGCACATTGTTTATATGTCTATTGAGACTGATTCTACCTTTTCTAAAAAAGGCAACGGAAGTTGTTTGAAAGTCAGAGGTTGCCTTTTTGGTAGCAGTTCTTTCATTTATTCTGTTGGAGAATCCAGATTGAGCTCTTTACAAAATATTCTCCCACATACTGTACTGAGGTAGTCCCAGCAATAGTAAACCTTGCTCCACAGATCAGATGTGCCATTTGATAAAAATAAATAATATAGAAGGCTGTTTAATGGAAATATCATAAAAACCTGCATGGGGGAAGGGGGAAAGCTTGTAGCTATGGTAGCAAGTATAAAACAAATGTAAGAACCAAGGAGTAACAAAATTACACAGTTAGCTCTGCACCCAGGGATGGTTTCAGATACACTCAGATGCCACAGGCACTCAAGACTAGGCCTGCTTTAACTATTCAGAGGGTATGATTTCTGGATACTTCCATCACCTGAAGCCATCTATGCTGATAACAAACCATTAATTATAACATCTAGAGAGTAATTAGTTAAGAAGAGGAGGGGTTTACTCTTTCTTCTTAATATAGGGATGGGAAACATGTCCATGACGAGTGGAACATATATATCAGCAAGAGTTCCCGTAACTAGAGTTTTTCTTAGGGCTGCATTCAATGTCAGACACCCACTACCTAGGAAAGAAGGGGTGAGGGGAGATGGGGATAAGCATTTGTTGAGTGCTTCTGTGTTTGCGTATTTGCTAGGTGCTTTATGATGCTATCTCATGTTATCTTCATAACACCTCTGTGAAGTAAGTGATGGTTGCTGAGGTCACATTACTACAGAGTATTTGCATTGGGATTTGAACCCTAATCTAACTCCAAAGCCTTGCTCCCTAGAAATGAGGCAGGTTTGCTTTAGGAAATGAAGGCTGCTGGTTTGACAGAAAGGCAGAAGATATGGAAGAAAGACTCAGCCCCAACTTCCCTGTTTAATAAAGATAGCTGCATTCAAAAGCCTGGTGTGGTTTGTGGTCAAGATGGTGGAATAGATGGTCCCCAGTGTCACTCTCTCCCACAAATTAAACAATTTGAAGCTATTAAAAAGCAGTGATAGCCAAACTGGGGCTGCTAGAGCTCAGGGGAAGAGGAGGAGAGACCTATGGAGTTCACGAAGGAAGGAGAAACCAGGATGAGAGAAAGAAAGGACTGCTCCCACCATTTCGAGCATTGGCTGCTTCAAGGCTGGAGCTGGTGAGCACACTGAGCCAGAGCTGGCAAAAGCTGCAGCTTTGCCCTTCATATGAAGTTGGTTGGACGGGGCAGGGGAGAAGAGGACCTTGGTGGCCCCCAGGCCAGCAAGACCACTAACCGGGTTCCCGGGGACCCACATAGGAGCAAGGAGCCAGAGACAAGGCAGATAATCCAACACAGAACTGAAAGAAAACACAAAACACCCAGATCAGAAACAATGTTTGATATTAACCAGTAAAGGTCTAATGCCACCAAAGAATGCCTATAAAACCTAGAAGGACTGGAAGCCATCTGGGCTCCCACACCAGGGTCAGGAGAGGGCCGTGGGCCTCAGCCAAGCCCCCGCAATGATCACACCCAGCCTACGATGACTACCAGGCTGCCTCTGGAAGTGCTCTAGGCTCCTGAGTTGGGGCGGTAGGGGTCCTGTGGCCTCAGCCATGCCCCCCAACATCTGTAACTAACCCAGCGATGACCATCAGGCTACAGATGGTGGGTTGAGGGCCTTAGCCACACCCCCTGACATCTGAAACCAGCCCAGTGACGACCATGGAGTCGCTACCAGAAACACCCTGGGATCCTGAGCCAGGGCACTGGGGGGCTGAGGGCTTCAGCCACACTCCTCTGACATCTCCATGCAGCCCAGTAACAACCAAGCCACCTCTGGAAGCCCCCTGGGCCCCCCCTGCTAGAATGACGGGGTTCTGTGTGCCTTGACCGTGACCCCCACTTATACTTCCTCCTACCCTATTTCCCTCCCCTTTCCATTTTCCCCCTCCCCCCAACTGCTCTGCAACATCTTAGAATGTAAAAAACATATATATATATATTAATAAATAAATTTTTTTTAAAAAAGCATGGTGCATTGGTTCTCACCACCAGCTGTCTGTTGGATTTAAAAACAAACAAACCTGCCACCCTAAAGATCTTGAATCTTAGTGGGTTTCAGATGGGGGACTGGGACATTTATCTTTAAAAGCTTTTCCTGATATACTTTTAGGGTTGAGAAACTGTCTACATGTAAGGAACAATGGAATAAATGTAAGCCTTTGAGTAACCCTAGAGATAATATTTCCAACCCTTTGTGATGTATGAGAGGAAACTGAGGCCCAAAAAGCTCAGAAGGCAGACAGTCCTTTATTTAGTACTTACCCAGCATTGGCTGTTGTTCTAGGTGATTCAGAAAATACTTTCCCTGCCTTTGAGGAGTTTTTTGTCTAAGGTCACATAGTTGTTTAATGCAAAGCCACAATTGGAACCAGGTTTCCCCACTTCTTTTATATTTTTAAGTACGTTGAATATTATCATTGCCAGGCCCTCTTTGAGATCCCCCAAGCTGCGTAAAATGTTCCTCTTAACACTGTGGTAAGTCGCCTCCAAGGCCCATGGCTTCCCCATGCCAGAAGTCTCCTGCCTGCCTTTCTGCCTCATTACCAGCTTGGTATTCAACCACCCACTTTGCCTTAGGTTCACAGGCCCACAGCTTTTCAGTTGACTGCTTTGTTCTCAGTTATTTTTTAAGCATCTTACCTGGAAAAGGCCTGAAAAGCTGCACAATGATTATTTTTGAAATGCAGTGCTTGGACAAAGCCTGCCCCACTGGTGGTCAGCCTGATCTCTTTGCTATACTTTTTAATGAGTTCACAATCTCAGTTCATCCCACAGTGTTTTTTTTAGACTGTGTATTTTTCAGAGTTTTTCCCATACCCCTCAGGACAGTGACGTGCAGAGGGCAGTGTGCTAGGCCCCTTACACACACACACACACACACACACACTTTTAGTGCTTCTCGGTGACCTTGGGGGAGAAAGTTTCAACATCTGCAAAATGTGGATAATAACTGAGGCTTACAGAAGTTAAGTTTTGTTGTTAGAAATTAAATCCTAGAACATTGTGTTGTTGTACTGCATGCCACATCATATGTAAAGCTTTTGATCTGTTGTAAACATACTTTTTGAGTAAGTGACTCTTAAATTTGGTTTGTGGTATTTTCAGGCGGTTTTAGAACTCAAGGCTTGGCTTTAACAATGCAGGAGAGATGTAGGACTTGGGACAGGACTCTAGAGAGGGTAGCATCAGGTATTGCAGTCTGTGAATTACAGTGAAGGCAGGCACCAATCTCCAACAATTGTATTTTCAGCTTTGTTCTGTATACACTCTGCTGCTTGTATGGACTCTGTTTGGTTTATTTCCTGACTTTGAACCATCTCCACCTAGTGCTAACTTGTTGCTTGGTCTAAGGGCTATTCAACTCCTATCCAATCTAACACATCTCTGCTCTCGACTCTGATCTAGGGATTCAGTGAAAACCCTGATTTCTCATCTGTACTCTGTTCTTTGACCTCAGCCAACACTACTAATGGCTTTGTGATCAGGCTATGAAGAAGACTGACTTTGTGTGAACCATATGAGCACATTGTTTATATGTCTATTGAGATTGATTCTACCTTTTCTAAAAAAGGCAACGGAAGTTGTTTGAAAGTCAGAGGTTGCCTTTTTGGTAGCAGTTCTTTCATTTATTCTGTTGGAGAATCCAGATTGAGCTCTTTACAAAATATTCTCCCACATACTGTACTGAGGTAGTCCCAGCAATAGTAAACCTTGCTCCACAGATCAGATGTGCCATTTGATAAAAATAAATAATATAGAAGGCTGTTTAATGGAAATATCATAAAAACCTGCATGGGGGAAGGGGGAAAGCTTGTAGCTATGGTAGCAAGTATAAAACAAATGTAAGAACCAAGGAGTAACAAAATTACACAGTTAGCTCTGCACCCAGGGATGGTTTCAGATACACTCAGATGCCACAGGCACTCAAGACTAGGCCTGCTTTAACTATTCAGAGGGTATGATTTCTGGATACTTCCATCACCTGAAGCCATCTATGCTGATAACTCCCAGGCCACTGTTAGAATTTGGAAAATTCAGGGTAACCAAAGCATAGATTAAGGAGAGGTCCTTAGGGAGCCAGGAGTGGCACAGAGGCATGGACTTCCAACTCATTAATAGCTCCCATTATATATTATGTCAACTGGAGACCACTAATCTCTCCTTTTAATAGAATAATCTCTTTTAATCCTAAATTATAGCTTGAATTTTTATGTACCTTTTAAAAATTTTATTTATTTATTTATTTATTTTTTCCTTTTTGTCTTTTTTAGTGACCGGTAACGGGATCGCAACCCTCGGTGTCGCGCCCGTACTGGGGACCGGCAACGGGATCGCAACCCTCGGTGTTGCGCCCACACCGTGCTCAGCCAGTGAGCAGGAACCGGTCTCCACATGGGATCCGAACCCTCAGCAGGAGCGCCGCCGCGCTCCCAGGCGGTGCACTCTCCAGTGCACCACCGGGCCGGCCCTGTACCTTTTTTTTTAAAAAAAATAACTTATCTGGGCCTCTGTTTTTGAACCAGAAAATGATAATTTAGGTTTATTGTAATGAGGAAATGAGAACATATATGTGGATGACTTTTGTAAACTGTAGATTATCCATACAGATATCAGGTATGAGACCCAGGGCTCTCTAAATACTAACAAATTGGTAAGAATGGCAGTTTAGATGTTGAGTGAAGGGAACAGTGATTTTTTTAGAGTGTGGGTAACTGCAGGAGAAGCAAGAGCAGAGTGGGGAGCCTGCTTTGGGAGTGGGGTGGAAGGCTTTAGGTTTCTTGGGGGGTAAAATGAGGTCTCTGAGTGCCTGGGGTTGGAGGTTGAGGGAGATGAAAGATGAAACCTGATTTGATGCTGACCTGGGGTCTTACTGTGAGCAGCTGCTGCCTCTTTGCATGTGGACACCGCCTTGTGCAGTCTTTAGCTCAATGGCACGTGGCTGAGAACCTGACGTGACACCTAAATGTAATGTAGTATCCCTGAGGAATCAAATCATGTGATGTAACATTTATACATGAGTCCTGTAACAAAACTAGTGCGTCTGGGGATTGGCTTGAGTCTGTGTGACAAGTTGGGAAACCAAGGCACCCAGGGAAAAAGTTACCAGTACAAGCCTGGACTACTCAAAACTGAAGCTAAAAGCAACCTTCTGACTTATTTCTTCTACACTATCTCACCCTGTTTCTTTTCTTTTATCAAAACATGGTGTTACCATGTTCCCAAGAGCAAATTATATTAAAGTAACCACAGTATAAAGCTCATCAACCCAGAGCCTCAGAGTGAAGTGTAGAGAAGCTGGTTAGAGAAGAGGTATTACATAATGACCTAATTATGAGGCCTGCCATCTGCTTAGGAGTCACGCCTGCCTGGTTAGGATTCCCTGATTGTGTTTTTCAAGGAGGGTGCTGGATTGTTAAGGGAACAGTGGGTGTGTGTGTGTTTGTTAGGTAAACTACACTAGAAACATCAACTGCCTTTCTTGAAGGAGGTTGGTAGGTTGTCGGGGGAGGGCAATGAAGCAGCCTTTAAGGGCTCCTAAGCAGATGTTACCTGTTTGCATGGAGAGCAGTGTAGAAGGTTAATTATTCTGTAGAAGAGGCTCCAGTATTAGGCAGGGGTGGTCAGGTGAAGATGGCTATCTGAATATGGTTGAGACCCCAGGTCTACCTGCAAAACCAACTGAGGCATTTTTTTCCATTCAGGAGAAAAGAATGAAAAATCCATTTTTTTTTAAAGTGGGTGTTTTGTATTATGGAAGAAGATTTATATCTTGAAAAAATGGGACGAAGCAACTTAGAATTGAAACACAAACCATCATGCTCCAGGTTACTGATAAATTGCCTCTGAAACAACTTGGGGCCAAGAATGAGATGAAAAAAATCATACTTATATCAAGAATGTGGCAGGAAGAGAATGTGTCTTTGAACCTTCAACTGGGTATTGCGCTAAGGCTGAAAGGGGTCTTTGGACTGTCAGCCATGAGGCTGAGACCCAGGAGGTTATCTACACAGTGCTTGTACTGTAGATATCAAACTTTCTAAACACTCTTTTAGAAAATCTTTTACAGAAGATCTCTTTGTCTTCAGGTTTTGAAAATGTGCCTATCTCAGGAAAACAAGAGAGTGATTGGAGCAGTAGAGTGAACATCCCCAAGGAAGTAATGTTTTGCCAATTCGTGCCCCTATTCCCCACCTACCAGAGAGCTGCTTTTAATTTATTTCCTTCTACTGCTCAGTATAAAAGCAGTGTTGTCTTTTGAAGAACTGTTAATTCAGATTCCTGTATAGAATTCAGGAGGTTGTTTGGTGTGTTTCATATTCCTAAAGAATCACCAAAATGTGTCAGATACCCAGCTGCAAAGGTCATGGATTTTTCTGTCTCTTTAATCCAATGCCACACTTTTATTTTATAGATAAGGAAACAGGCCCAGAGAAATGTATTGGCTTGCTCAGGGTCATAGCTTGTCGTTTGTGGAAGTTGGATCAGAATTGGGTCTTCTTACTCCTGGCTCATTGTTCTGTCTATAGAGATTTGTTTGAAATGTTGCTGGGAGTTTTGTGGCAGTGTCAGTCACACATGATTATGGCAGGTGTGTAACTGCACAGTCATGGATAAAACCCTGTGGGGGTTATGTGGGGCTCTCATTGGTGGATTACCTTCTAGCTGCAAGTCCTTAGGGCCCCACAGAAGAGTTTTGAGATGCTAGACATCAGCATTCTTTTCTGTAAGTTTGCAAAGACATTGGAGCAGAACATTTTATTTCCATGACTGAGTCTGCCTCTTCTCTTTCCTTTGTCTGTCATTTCTTGTTGGACCCCGTTTGTAAAACAACTATGGGCTAACCTTTGTCTTTCTCCTGACATTCCTAACATTCAGATTTTAGTTTGAGCAGACATCTGGCAAAGAGCTTTCTCTGTAGGATCTTGAATAGCCATTTAAAATGTGTGTTATGATATTTTTCCCCAGTGGCAAGTCTTTTTTTTTTTTTTTTAAAGCTAGTCAAGTGTGGTTGTGGGGGAGACAATGTTAAATCAGCTTAACAGCAGGTCTTTTTAGGAGAACAAGAATTTTCAAAATCATTAGCTTCCTTCCCCAGACATACAGAGCCAGCAGGATCACCACCTCTCCCACCCCCAAACCTTTGGTAGGGTTTATTTAATTTAGTCACACAAACACATAGATTTTTAATATGGAGAGATACTCTGATTCTATTCAATGTGTTCTCAGTATACTGCAGTTTTTACCTTTTATTTCAGAGAGATCTGAAATATCCCCTGATATGGGGCAGCAGTTCCCCAAACTGGCAGATGATCTGTGTTGTCTGGGGGCTTTAAAAAAAAATAGATCCCAGGGCCCCACTCAGGCCTGCTGAATCAGACTCTTTATCAACATTTAGCTATTTACTAAGTACTTTATCAGTGATGTAATATGTACTTTGTATATTGGATACTTAATAGGTGGCTAATAAATTCATCTAGAGTCTATTGAGAGGACAAAAGATTTTGGGTTTTTTTTGAAAAAACACTTAGTGCATTATATTCAGTGTGGCTTTGTAAGGTGAATCTATTTTTTTCCTGCAGTAAGAATGAATAGTGAAAAGTATTCTGTAAATATGTTTGAAAATGGCCCATTTGAAAATAGACTAGCTCACCTGAAGACTACCAAATGAGATCCGCTAAATTGCAGAAAGATATTTAATTCAAGGCTTTAAAAAAGAAAGTAATATAAAAATATACATTTATGGTAAACAGGTTGAAAATTGACATGAATAAAACACTTTTTGGGTTAATAATAAATTGTTTTTATTAATTTGTTTGTTAACTCAGTATCTTTTTTTTTTAATTTTTAATTTTTTGAATCCCACAGCAACCGGTATTCCCAGTCAGTCTCCCATCCAACTACTAACTAGGCCTGACCCTGCTTATTAGCTTCCAAGATCAGTTGAGATTGGGTACTTTCAAGGTGGTATGGCCATAGACAGCATCTTCTAAAAATTTGATTATTAAAAAATGTAATCCTTTATATGCATCTGGCTGTCCTTAGGCAGGAACTGATCATTATTTTGCACATAGACTGAATATAGAAAAAACATACATACTCTGCCTGAAAAATGTAGCACAGTAATGTGTAAAGCCTTCATAGAGTTTATCTGATTTGGTCTTCTAGTTTTATAGATGGGGAAGCTGAGACCCAGTGATGGGAAATGAGTTGATTCAAATGTATTAATCAAGACTGTCTGTGGGCACATAACAGTTATCTACTTAAAGTAGCTGAAATAAAAGGGAAATGTGGAAAAGATAAGGGGGGAGATATCTCTCATGGAACCTAGGAGTAAGAGTACTGCTGACACTTGGCAAGGGTCTGAAATTAGGAAGAAGAAAGCTAGCAGGAGTTTCTCTTTTTGTCTCTTTCTCATCTTCTTTTTTCCTGCTCCTGCTTTGGTCTTCTCTTTCTCTGAAGATGGACTTTCTCTGTTCACCCATTGATATGGCTCAGTATAATTGATGTAGAGCTCCCATTTATGCTTTCCATAGTTCAAGTTGCCTACCCAGACTTATACCAAATTCCACTTTTCCAGGAGAGAGGATCTGAATTGCCTTGGGTTAGATGTCCATGATGGTCGCATCAACTCTGGCAAGGATGGGGTGAGGATATTATTTAGTACAAACATGACTGGTGGGGAGAGGGAATGTCCACAGAAAGGTGAATCACTCAGTTGGTCAGACTCCCCCAAAGGTTTCTGTTTTGAGAGTGCACCAAGAAATTGCAGTATTCTAGGAGAAAAATTAAGAGGATTTGAAATAAGCCAATGGCAGCGAGTATGGGCAGAAGTAAGCATATTTGAAAGAGATGGAGAAAAACCATTAAGATTTGGTAATAAGTTGGATATTGGGGAGAGGGAGTCATTGAAGATAGGAAATGAGGTAGGTGTTAGTCACATTCACAGGAACAGGGAACACAGGAAAGGAGGCTTGGGAACTGTGTATGGAGGGCATGTCTGGGGCTTGATTTCAATTTCTATATGTTGAGTTTGGGGCACCTGTGAAAATTACAAGTGGAAATGTCCATCAGGTTAATTGAGAAAGTCAAATATATAGGTCTGGACATCTGGAGAGAGTTGTCAATATTATGGATGAAATTAAAGGATGCTTAAATGTTTAATGGGTGAAATACCCAGGGAGCATTTGTAATGTAAATAGAGATGACTCAGGACTGAGACTTGAGGGAACACTAGCATTTAAGGAACAAGAAGAGGATGAGGAACTCTAAAAGAGATCAAGAAGTAGACAGAAATGTAGGGGGAAAACTGAGCACATAATATCCTTTCCTTTGGAAGCCCAAAGGAAATAGTGTTTGATTGAAGCATGTCACCCATGAAAAGTGCTGAGATGTATCTGAAAAGTGTCTGTTGGTTTAAGCCACAGAGAGGTCCTGGGCCTTGGAGAGGGCAGATGCCACTTTACAAGAGGGTTCTGAATAACTGGAAGGTAGAGTTGGGGGTGGGGAAGGGGAGTATAGGCAGTTTAAAATATCTGGTTGTGAAAGACAGGAAAGGGGTTCTAGCTAGTTGGTTCAAGAAAGGGGTGATGAGATTTTTTTCTTTTTAAGATCTGGAGCACTTTTAAACACTGGTGGGAGAGAGGCAGTAGAGAGGAGCATTTGAAAATACAAGAGAGGGGGACAGTTTCTGGAGTGAACTCCCTAAAGGGGGAGTGATGGGCCCTAGAGATAGGAGGAGGGATGGATGCCAGGCCAGGCCTGATACAGGGAACTTACGCTCTTGAGGGAAGGGTGTGAAAGTTGGGGGACACTGGGTGAATTCAGGACTTTTTAGAAGTTGAGAACTTTTTTTTTTTTTTTGTCTTTTTTTTTTTTTTCGTGACCGGCAACGGATCGCAACCCTCAGTGTCGCGCCCGTACCAGACCGGGACCGGCAATGGGATCGCAACCCTCGGTGTTGCGCCCGCACCTCGCTCAGCCAGTGAGCGGCCGGTCTGTATGTGGGATCCGAACCCTCGGCGGGAGCACCGCCGCGCTCCCAAGCGGTGCACTGTAGCAGTGTGCCACCGGGCCGGCCCAGAAGTTGAGAACTTTTGATAGATGGGGTGGTGGAAAGGGAGGAGTAGAAGTCTCATTCAGTGTTGAGACTTTTAAAATGATGTTTTTGACCCGGGAAACAATTTTAGATACAAAAGTGGCTGGCTGTGCTGTAGAGATCAGTAGGAGATGGGGAGAAGGTGATGTACCTGGAAACAGGATCTTGTTGCATTTGAATTCTAGTCTGAGCCAGGTAGTTGATGTGCTCAGCAACATTGTGCTCTCAGGTTTCCTTAGAATGGCAACAAAGCAGGCTCTGAGCACAGTCAGCATCTCTTCATATTCAACATTGAGAGAGAAGCCTAAAGCCATCTTTCTGTTGAAAATTTTACTGAAAACACTTTCCACACCCTCATCACACACTATTACTAATGTAACCCTATTGGGATGTGTTTGTGATCTGATTTTGTCTAATGCTAACTGTATCTCACTTCATCCAAAACTCTTGACTTGCAGTAATTAATTACTGCTTGAAAGCTGAGAAGTGAGGTGGCATGTTCCCTTTTACAGCCCTAGTGGGGGAGGGGGGTAGGGAATGCAGGGAATTCTACTCCTTCCTCCTCTCCAACTCTGGCCTTCCCCTCCACTGCAGACCACATTGCCCCAGGAGCCTGAATTTTTTAGGGTGCCTTAGTGAAGATGAAGATGAAAGGGACACCCAGGGTCAGTGAAAAAGAAGTCGAATTTAAGAATAAGTCCTGATCTTCACCATCCCACTCCCTCCCTGACCTACAGTGCTAGGCTTTGTGGAGATATGCTGCATCTTGGTCTGGGTCCGTCCTTCTTCCTGTGGAAACAAATGTGGTAGGGATAAGGAGAGGTCTTGCCAGTACCTGGTCTCTTTTTTGGCACAAAAAGACAGTAGACTGCACCCTGCTTGCTGTTAGAGCAAATGCAAAGGGCAAGAGAAGAGAGGTTAGGGCCAAGAAGGAAGGAATGTAACTCAAGCTTTGTAGCTGAAATCCCTCCCACAGTCTGATCTGAGAAATCATCTCCTCCACTGTGCTGGAAGGTAGAAGATGATGTGCTGAAAGCCAGTGCACCAGTAGTTACTTGGCCCTCTCCCATATGGCTAGTCAGCTCTCCTTATCATGGGGTATGGGGTGTGAGGAGTTTAACCTAGAGCAGAACACAAGAGGAGAAGTGTTAAGGCACCATTTCTCCCTTACAGTGGGGGCGTAAATTATTCAGTGTAGCATAGTTCCTTGGGAAGACACAGTAGCCCACCCTCAGTACGTAGGGGCCAGAGGTCAGACAGTGGAAAGTGCAGTGAACTCCTTGCCTTGCTGTGTCTCATTTTCCTTCTTGGTAAAATGAGACTTGAGTCTTTGGTAGATGATGAGAAAATCACAGAAGAATGTGCTGGAGGATCCTTTGGAAGCATGTTTTATAGGTAGACTTTAGGAAATGAGCCTGCTAGGCACAGGCTGAGAGCAGTGGCACATGTCCAGGTTTTGGGCAGAAGACTGGGGTTCTGCTGCTCGTAGAAAGAACCTGTGGTTGGTTCCCCATCAGCAAGATGGATATAATAATACTTGCCTCACAGGGCTGTCATGAGGATGCAATTAGATAATGCATGTGAAAGTACGTGGTGCAGAGCTGAATCTCTGTGCTATTTTTAAGATGTGTCCTAAACAGATGTGGTATAAAGTAGCTGGAAGATGTGAAGGTCTGGCGGGGAATAGGCCATGTGGCCTCATTTCTGTGGAGCATTATATTGTGTGTATGTTTCTTTCCCCCTTATATTCAGATTGTGTTATTACCAGAGCAGTTGTTCAGGTGCTGTCTAGGGTGGTCATGCTTCTGTGATCATTGACTTGATCTTATAGAAATGAGGCTCTGGAGGCCATTGTTTTCTAGGAATGTACAGAAATGTCACCAGGTGGACCTAGGCCTTGATAAACTTCTCATAAGCATGGTTATTATAATTCACTTTGATTCACTTGCTTTTTGAATGTTAGTGTGCATATCATTTGTTTATACCTTCATTAAAACTCGAGCATAATTGTCAACATATAAATATTTAAAAATAGTATTCTGCTAAAGACTAATAATGTTCCTCTTATGGTTGGAGGGGGATATCAGTCATTGTATATTGTACATTTTTTTAATGGAAAGGGTTTTTCTGTTTTAATCCCAGGAAGTCACTGGGGAGAGATATTGAGCTAGTGGAGGGTAAGGAGGACACTGTAGGAGTTGTGGTCTAGCAGAACCTGGGAGAGTGCGTGGGGCTCTGTAGATCAGATTAGTCCTCTCTCCAGGCTATTCTCGTTCTCCTTTTGTTCCTGCTTAGTGCTGCCATCAGACCAGACAGGAATTGGTCCGCCTCACTGCCCTGACCATGGTGGAGGGATGGAAACATTTTCCAGGAAATTAGGCAGTCCAGATTACAGTAAGCATAGAAACAAATTAATGCAAAAACTCCACAACGAACAAAATATCGGAATTTGAAATTAAGACAGGATCATTAACAGTGCTGTGCCCAGCCATATTGGACCCTAAGGAAAAAGGAAAAATCAATACTGACCCTGTCTTTATTTAAAAATTTGAAATTTGTTTATCGTGGATTTTTTGCCTTAATTTTGATTTTTTGGAAATATTGCAGTAAAATAGTATTTATTTTGATTGCTAAGTTTTTTTTGGCACTTCTCTGAATGTTGTGCCCTGGGCAAGTGCCTCACTCCACTTACCCTAGTCCCCATCCTGGTTTTATACCAAAGACAGACAAAGTTTTCTCCTTGAATAATTTAGTTCGTTGATCGGTGCTGGTGTGCTCATGGTCCTTTTTGGAGACTCACCTTCTTAACAAGCCTCCCCAGGTTTGGAGAGTAGGTTTTTCTTTAAAAACTAACAACCAAAAAAGTTTTTTATAATTAAAAAAAGATATATGGTCAAAAATAAAGAGAAGGATAAGGAAGAAAATAAACATCTAGAATCCCATCATCCACAGGTAAATCAGTCTAAGATTTTTTCTTGTATGTTTCAGTCAGCATTTTGTTACATTTTCTTCTAGTCTTTTTGCTATACACGTGTATTTTTACATAGCTGTGTTCTTAATAAACTTAGAGTTTTATATCTTGTTCTTTATATCTAATGTACTGTGAGCATTTTAACATTTAAAATGTTAAATGTTTGGGCCGGCCCGGTGGCGCACTGGAGAGTGCACCGCTTGGGAGTGTGGTTCCCATGTGGAGACCGGTTCCCGCTCACTGGCTGAGCGCTGTGCGGGTGCAACACTGAGGTTTGCGATCCCGATGCCGGTCCCCGGTACGGGCGTGACACCGAGGGTTGCGATCCCGTTACCGGTCGGTAAAAAAGACAAAAAGAAAAAAAAAAATGTTAAATGTTTTACCAACTATATACTGTTCTTTTGTATGGACAAACTTTAATTTTTTTTTTTTAACCAAATCTCTTCTTATTAGATATTTAAATAGTTTCCATTTTTCATGCTTATAGTTTGTTTGTTTTTTTTTGGTCTTGGATATTTTTGTACATATTTTGTGGATATTTCAAATTATTTTCTTAAGACAGAGTCCTAGAAGTAGTATTTGGGGGCCAGAGGAGCTACTGGGCTTTTCATATATACTGCTCTCCAGGCACATACGAACCGGTATTTCTACCAGAAGGCTTTCTGCCTAACTCAGACTGCTTGCTGATACGGCTTATAGAATATTCAACTCTCATTCTTTCCCTTTCCTCAACTTTATTTGACATATTGTCTTAACAGTAGTACTAGATACTTAGGTAGAATTGTCCTCCTCTTCTTTCCAGGTCAGGTGGGATCCTCTGTTCTTCAAATCTGCCTCCCTTCCTAGTTTGGTATAAGCCTCATCTAAGCCCTGTTACATCTTGGTTTTTCCTGGTGCCCTGTCGTGGCTCCTGAATGAGTGAACATATTCCTAATTAAGCTTCAGATATTTTTTTCCTAGGCTTCTGGTTGCTCTGCATGGACCTTGTGGCCTTTTTCTTGCATCCTTTGATGAGGCCCCCAAGACTGGTTATTGGAATATTGGCCTTCCTCCTTAACCCAAATTCTGTCTCTGTTTTGTTTTGTTCTGGTACTCATTTATTATCAATCTAGTTGATGAGTTTATATTGATTTGGTTTCTAAGTGTTAATGCTTCAGTGAAGCTTGGTGTCTTTATGTTTTGTTTGGAGCCTGAATCAAGTCTGATCTCAGCTGTGTCCAAGAGGGCTTGGGAATGGGCCATCCCTGGAGCTTACTGCATTGCCAGCGCTCCCACTGAGAGCCAGAAACTGACTCCACAGTTCTGGTTCTTTCCTGTTCCAAGTCCCCTCTTTCTTTGGAGTCACTCACTAAGTTTCTGTTTCCCCCCTGAGGAATGTCTTGGCCTCTCAGATCTTTCATGGAGCAAAGCGGAAGGACAACGTGGAGGGCGATGCCTAGGCAGACTTCTCTACTGTGCAGACAACAGTTTTCACACAGGGCCAAGACAAGAATGAGCCATTTGCCTCAAGTGCCAACTTGAAGGGGGCACCCAAAACTCAGTAATCAAGATAAAGAATATTTGTATGCAATATTTTAAAAATAAAAATGAATTGTGGACAAATTATCAGAATTTAAAATAAAGACAAGATCAGTAACAGTGCTGTGCTCAGCCTTCCTGCAGCCTGAGACAAAAGGAAGAAATTAATAATACTGACTCTGTCTTTTTTTTTTTTTTTTTTTGGGTTTTTTGTTTTTTTTTTTTTTTTTTTTTTTGATTGATTCAGTTCCTTTGTAAAGTTTCCAATTCTTCTGGATTATTTTCCAGATGTCATTTAATTTTCTATCTGTATTTTCTTGTAAATCCCTGAACATCCTTAAGAGGATTATTCTGAATTGTCTGTCAGATATTTCATAAATCTGCTGCTCCTGTAGGTCTGTTGCTGGTACTTCATTTGTTTTTTTTTTTGTTGGTGCCATATTTCTCTGTTCTTTCTTGATCTTTGTATCTTTATGTTGATGCTTGAGCATTTGAGGAGACTGCTACCTCTTTTAGGTTTTATAGGTGTTCTTTGGTGCTGTTAATACCTTACTGGTTAATATCTAAGCTTTGTCTCTGGTCTGTGGTTTTGGTTAATTCTGAAATTGGGAGAGCTTCCTGTGGGGACCAGCACTTGAGCTCTGTGTTTGCTACTCATTCTCTGGGGAAGGTTTTTTTGTGCAAACTGGATTTTAATGATTGGCCCTTTAATTGATTCCAGGTGTTGTGAGATACACCAGGGCTGTATGGAAATTCTGGCCCTGCACTGAGTCTTGCCTTTTTATGGCCAAGGCAAGTGCCATACTCCCATCACCCTAAACCTGGCCCTCGTTTTACACCAAAGGCAGAAGAAGTTTTCCCTTGATGTACTTCAGTTCATTGGTTGGGGCTGGTGGGCTCCTGGTCCTTTTCGGAGATTTGCTTTCTTGACACACCTCCCCAGTTTTGTCTGTGGCTGAGCTTTTATTTTTTCTAAGAAAAACTCCAGCCTGTGTGTTTCCTCCAATTTCAGGGCTAAATCCTCTTCCCTGTGATTGCTTTCTGATAATCCCAGGTAAAAACCATCTTCCCAGCATCCCCAGATGATGAGTGCTCTGAGTGCTGGGGACCTGGTTTCCTCCACTCCCTGACCCTGATCTGTGAGCTCAAGGAAGGTGAGGATGCAGACATGTCCCCCTATTCAATTTCCCTGTTCCTGTCCTTTCCTAAATACATTTTTGACAGTTTTCCTCCTTAGCTCTTCATATGTTAATGCGAGTTCTATTTTAATGTAAATCTTGTGTTTAACTTAAAAATTCTAACTCACCAAGAGTGATTTTTAATACTCTGTTTTAATATTCCGTTCTGGATACTTTGTGTTAAAGGAGCCTATAATTGTTAAAATTATTAAAACTGTATTAGAGCTTATATATTCTACATACATATTGGTGCAAGCAAGGTGTCTTAGGGTCATGGGGTATAAGGAATAGAAATTTAATTCAAATTAGATTAATTAAAATGAATTTATTGGATAGATTAGGGGCACCTCCCAGAACCCAGGGAGTGAAGCTAGTAGTGAAGCTTGTGGGTATTGGAAAGTTACCAGGTGACTCTTCTGTTTGTCTGTCTGTCTCTCTCCATTTGGAGCCTCATGGTTTCAGATTGCATCTTTTTCCAAGTGTCTACTCCATTCTTTTATCTTTTTTGCAGAACACTCTTCTTGCTTATTTGTGAGCATGCACATGGCTGATAGTAGCCACCAGCCTAGTCTATGTAGTTCTGTAGCACCATCTGATTATAGCTTTTGGGTTGTCACTTCAGATTCTTAAGGGAGAATGTATGCCAGCTGTCCACACCTAGTCCAGTTAGCTGTGGCTAGGAAAAGGGGGTCACTTGATATAATGTATCTAATTGTTATTTCAGCATCAGGTGAAGAATATGGCAAACTAGACCAATGTGTTTCCTACAATGAATAAAAATAAAATCCTTACCCTCTGAGAGAATATAGGCCCAGTGAGAAAGACTGGTATACAGATAAGTGGGATATAATCAGGGTAAAAAAAATCAGGGTGGGCGTTCTGTTGGTTGAAAGTTCACAGAGAAGTCCTGGTATGAGCTACATTTGGACTTCAAGCTACAGTTTACTAGATAAAGAGGGGACAGGCATTCCAATTGACAATATATGCAAAAAGAACTGAAGATCAGAGGACACTGTCCAGGCACTATCAGGAATTCACTGTGGGCTCCGGATTATTATGGTGGGACTGTTACTCCATGTCAAAGTTGGGATTTAATCTTGTAGGTGGCTTAGAGCTAGAGGAGAATTATAAGTAGAGAAACAATATGATTGGATTTGCTGTTAATTGATCAAACATCTATAATCATCTACCACATGCTAAGCACTATGCTAGTCCTGAGGATTCCAACTGAAATAAGCCCTTCTTGCCATTTTTGCTTTCTTTGGTGGCTCATTTTTCAGGTGTTCCACCCAGAGAACAATCTAGAATGTTGTCCTTATGGATTACAATATTCAAAGTCCTTAAATGGGTGTAGAAATAACAAGTATCAATTCTACCAGGGCAGAAAAGAGTGGTTCCCTCTTTGCCTTGATCTGTCTAGTGGAGAGATTAACATATCCCAGTTATTATTTTAACAATCTTAAATTCCTTTTATCAAGCAAAAGATTGGGACAGGATATTCCAGGAAAGGGAATAGCATGTGTAAACCTCCTAGAAATAAATTGGCAAAAAGGTTAAAGTTCTGAAAGTTTGGCAGTGGGGGAAGAGGAGAGGTGGGAGGTGGGGGAAGAGGAGAGGTGGGAGGAGAGAGTATTGGGAGACAAGGCTGGGTGAGGAGAGGGCATTATTCAAATTACAAAGGGTCTGGAACTGCCTTCCGTTATTGGTAGGAGTATAAAATGGTACAACTACTTTGAAAAAAGAACTGGCAGTATATATATATATATCTCTCCCCAGTGGCCCAGCACTTCTACTCTTAGGTATTTACCCAAGAGCAGTAAAAACATGACATGAAAATACTTGTACAAGAATTCTAACAGAGCTTTTTTCATAGTAGCACAAATTTCAGATAACCCAAATGTCCATTGTAAGAGAAAGTACAAACAGGTTTTTTCAAATAATGGAATACTAGTCAGCGATAAAAAGTTAACAGACTACTGATACACTTAACAATATAACTATCATGAAGAGTACAATACCCATACACAGAAAGCTGCATATTGTATGATTTCATTTATATGAAGTTCTAAAGTAGGCAAAACTGGTAATAAATGAAATAAATCAAAACAGTGGTTGCCTCTGGAGGAATGTGGGTGGAGTTGTCTGGAAAGGGACTTAAGAGACTTTCTGTCAGATGGAAAAGTTTAATATTTTGATGGCGGTTTGGTTAACATAGTGTATGCATTTATTAAAACTCATCCAGTAATATACTTAAGATTTGTACATTTCACTGTAAATAAATTTTATTTACTCCCAACCCCCAAAAGAACCACAAGCCCTGAACATTAAAGATATGCATGCCAAAGTATTTAGGGTAAAGTGCACTGAGGTCTGCAACTGACCTGGAAATGCATCAAAAATAAGATGAGTTGATGTTTGGATAGATGGATGATCAAGCAAATATAGCAAAATGTTAACAGTTGCAGACTCTAGGTGGTAGGTATGTGGGTGTTTGCAGTATGATCTTTTCAACTTTACTGTTTTTGAAATTCTCTTTAATAAAATGGGGGAAAATATAGAGCTTCTTGAATACTACTGCATTAAGGAATTTGGACTTTCCTCTGGCTTGGTGGGACTAATGAATGCTTTTAAGAGGAATTATTTGATATGAGTTTTTTTAGAAAGAGATCTGAGGCACAGAGACGTAGGACTCTATTTTAGTTCATCTCGTAAAAAAAAGAGGGAGGGTGTGAGCTAAGGAAGGAGCATCTGGGATGGAGTGGAAGGGATGGACTCTGGGTTTAGGGGATAGAATTAAGACAATGAAATCCACTCGGCTGATGGTGCAAGTTGGAGTGGGGAGGTGATAAGCTGGTGCATAGTCCTGGGTGAAGGACCATGACCCAGGGGCTTGTGAATAGCAGTAATATGGTCAGACAACCTGAACCTCAGAGAGGAAAGGCTCTAGCATGGAGCTAAATTGGAATGCTCTGTAATTAACAGTTGGGAGCTGAGAAAATGTCAGCCTGCTTTCCAGGATGAGAGCTCATCTCCTTTTCGAACTAGAGAGTTGGGGCAGAGTAGAATGGCCTAGAAAAAGTAGTTATGTCTAGAGACCAGTTCTAATGAAACCTAAAGAGTTGAAAACTTTTATTTTATGTACCTTTGGTGCCAGAGCATGTTCCATAACCTGAGCTCAAATCACCACTCTAGAAAGTGCTCTTTCTCGTTCAGGATTCAGAGCTATTTACCCTGATCTTATTACAAAAGCATTAAGTGTGGAAAACTTAGTAAGCTTTGAAACATCAAGTTAAACTGGAATACGCTGAAATTAACAGTTTCCCAACTGTTGGCTGAGAGAATGGCAGCCAAAATTTTGCTCGCTGAATCCTCCATTCTCCTTTGGCAAATGTGGACCAATAATACACGTGGAGTCCTGGTGGAGATGATTAGAGCCAGAGCATGGGAATCTGTTGCATCCAGGTGCTGATGCTGTTCCTCTGGCTGACCTCAGCTGCTCTATTTGTACACCACTTATTAGAAGATTGTGGCCCCGTTGGCTTAGCAGGGTGAGCACAATTCATGCCCAAGAGTCTCTCCACTCCTTCAGGTGAGGGTTGGTTCAGGATTGAGCATGGGGTTATTTGATTCTTTTCCTTCTCAACTGAAGAGGATTTTCATTTCTAGCACAAGTGTTATTTCTGAAAGAAGGGATTGTGCATAGAACAAGTGTTTGTTATTAGGCCAGCATGGAGATTTCTGTGAAGCTCCCTGTAAAGCTGCACCTTGAGCATATTGCCCCGGGGTGAAGGCTTCAGTCAGCTCTCATCTCATGCTGCTCTCATTTGTGCCAGGTTGAGCAGCAGAGGGTTTTCTCTGTGGGGGTAGACTACCTTATCACATAGAGGGTGTTCTTTCAATATATGTCCTGTCTGTCCCATACTGGATTCTAACCTTCTGAAAATCTGGGACTAGGCAGTGTGTTGTTGTTGCTGTCATTGTTGCTTTGTTTTGTTGGTTTTTTGTTTTTTTTTGTATCTTTTATGGTACTAGGCAAAGACGTATAACAAACACTTGAGTACCTGCTATGTATGTAGCAGGCTCTGTGCTGGGCGAAAGAGATGCCACAGTGGATTAGTCATCAGCCCTGCCCTTGTGCAGTTTACAGAGTACAAGGGAAGGAGGCATTAAGTGGAGACAACCCATGTAAGTACGTAATTATACTCATGATATGTCCTCAAGGAAAAGTGGAGGGTGCTGTGAATAACAAGGGATGTAACTTAATCAGAAGGGATTGGGGGCCAGGGTAATCAGGAAAGCCTAGCCAAAGAAGTAACATTTAGTCTGAAACCTGAAAGATGGTTGGTAGGAGTAGATCAGGCCAAGAATGGGATGAAAAGGGCAAAGAGAGAAACATGTGGAAAGATCCTTAGGCAGGTTGCAGCATAAGCAACTCTGAGTAGGAAAGAACGCTTTGTGGCTGGAACAGAGTGAGCAGTGGAAGGCTATGTATGAATGAGGCTGGAGAAAGATCACATCACCTAGGGCCTTGAAGGCTGTGGTCAGCATTTGGAGTTTTATTCTCTAGAAGCGGTGAGAAGCCACTGAGGAGTTTCAAATAGGTGAATGATATTCAATTTCTATTTTATTTTATTTTTTTGGCAGCTGGCTGGTATGGCGATCCGAACCCTTGACCTTGGTGTTATCAGCATCATGCTGTAACTGAGTGAACTAACCGGTTAGCCCTCAATTTTTGTTTTTAAAAGATCACCTTGGCTGCAGTGTGGAGAACAGAAAATGGCTCGGTCTGACTTAAGGAAGTGGTTCTGTGGATTTTAATGAACAAAGAATATGGCCCTACTGATGTCTCTCACCATTTCTCTCTACTTTTGCCAGATAGCTAACTCTATGGCAACAGTACAGCAAAGGTGGGACCAGGTAGCTCAGTGAAAGACCCTCTTTTGATCAGCCTTAGCTGTTGGCAGGCCAGGCTCAATGTGCTCTGGCTCTGTGTGCAGTAAGTCATAAGCCTTTGGTGTGTATGAACCAACTTGGTTTCTTATCCTTCTCCTTTGTTCCAGGCAGGCAGGTGCCTTTCCTGGAATTTTTTTTTTTTTAATTGCAGGGAGAGAAGAGGAGAGTCTTGCCAAACCTCTAAAGTGAATCCCCTGAGCTAAAGAAGCTCCCCAGTCATCATAGTCCTGGAGAGGAAAAACCAATTGCTAGCATCATGCATTCATCCTGGGCTGCAGCCTTGACTTGGTTCTGTTGATGTTTTTGTACCACTGCCAATGTTTGCCAGTCTCTGCTTTTGTGCACACAGCCCAACTGGGGAGAGAGGGAGTTGAATACCTCAAGTCATCCCCCATCTGGGTGTTCTTTCTGCCTGGGGAAAGGACTGCTTTGACATGTTCCCCAGAAGGAGCCGGCACATGGTGATTTTTAATTTGAGGCAAAGGAAGAGAGATTGATGTTAAAAAAAAACCAAACAAACCTCAAACCCCCACTGAAATCAGTGTTGACACATGCTTCAGATTGACCTTTTCTCCTCTTTGCTCTGCTCCTTGCCATCTGTTCTAGAGTTTTGAGAATTTTTGTTCCTTCTGAAACTTCTGGCAAAGTTGTCTTCAATGTGAATACATTGTGGATGGGTGCTGGTTAGCCTCTTGATCATAACTCCCTGGTGGGAGCTCATGAACAATGCAGACAGTGCGCCCAAGTTCTCACTGCAGAGAGGACTCTCTCCTACCTGATCAGCTTAGAAAGGCAGAGCTTTGGGCAGCCCCCTTGCCTTTCACTATGACTTTTATCCATTCCCTGTGAGTGGAGATGTTCCTGCATGGTCTTCTGCTGAAGGGAGGGGACGACAGCTTGAGAGAAGGGACCAGGAACTGGCATGCCTGGATTCTGGCCCCGGCCCTATCACTAGATGACAGTATTAGGGAGGCCACCAGGGCTTTTCTCTGTGCCTCAGTTTCCTAGTCAGTCAAGTGGAGGTTGTAATACATGGCCTCCTTACTCCACAGTCTCTTGTAAAGATTGAAGCAGGGCTATCTAGTTCAGTCCTATCCTAGAGATATGTTTTCCTTAACCTGCACATGGTTTAAGAGATTTTTTCAAGTTTGTTGCCTGGATTTGAAAATCAGATTTCACCTAAAAATCCAGCTTCTCTTGAAAATCAAAAGACTTGGCTACCCTCAAGCCCACATTCCTCCATGACAACAATTGTTTGGCATTGAGGGGGGGTTCCCTCATGAGTGGTTTGCCACAGTCCCCACCATTCCTCCTTGTGATCTCCCTGACGATAAGTCTGTGTCATCGTACTCCATCTATACATTTTGTTATACCTGGACTTGTTATACTCCTTATATTATCTGTCTGGCCCCTTTAGGATTTGAGTTTTTGCCCTTGATACCAAGAAGATATTCCAGATTTAGTAAACTATCATTCAAATACAAAGAGATGTTTTTTGGGCTGGGAGGGGAAAGGAGGGAACACCTGTACTCATCACATACTTTCTACGTGGTAGGTGCTTTGCCTGTCATTTAATCCTCCCCAAAGCTATGAGAGAGATCTTAGCTGCCCTTGACAGGTGAGAGGATGGCCTCAGGGAGATTGTAGCTTGCCTGAGCAAGGGTTTGAACCTAACCTGTCAGACTCTAAAGGAATACTGCATTGTCTCAGGTAAAGTGGATGTAGTGGTGTAGCCCCCTCTCCAGAAGCTGCCTGTACACATTTATGCCTACAGTGGGAATGTGAGTAAGGGCTGTTTGCATGATTTGCAGTGGTGAAGGCCTTTTGCCTTTATAAAATACTTTTACATAGATCTACGGAATGTTCCTTGAGTAATTTGTTTTCACCTCTAAAGCATCTTTTCCAGAATTACTATTAAACACTGGAGCTGCCTTGTTTGAAGGAAGCTGTGTGCAGAGTCTTACCTGTAAGTGGAGTCCGTTTTTCCTTGTGCTGCCACTGAAATGCCTTCTGTAATCCTAGGGCTTGGAGGAACCCAGTTTAAAAACCACTAATTTGGTCTTAATTTCTGCAGTTGAGGAAATAAAGGCCAGAGGTATCTAGTAACTTATTCAGTGTTGCTCTTCTATTTACATCTCCTGGATAAATTCTAATTTAACTGGGTTCTCTGATTCTTTAGAAAAGCTTCAGCAGGCTGTTTTATTTTATGCTCATTTTCTCCTCTCAGGTAATTCAAAGAGAAGCTGCATTAAGTAAGCAGCACTCATTGAGTTTATCCTTATTTTAAAAGAGAAACGAAAAGTTTATAGTGGAAGACAAAGAGCAGATAATAGGCTTAGATGAAGTTTTTCTTATTTTGGTATACTCTGGCTCCTTTAGTTCATGTCTTCATTTTTTTTTTTTCCTTTTTGTATTTTTTTACTGACCGGTAACGGGATTGCAACCCTCGGTGTCACGCCCGTACCGGGGACCGGCAACGGGATTGCAACCCTCGGTGTTGCACCCGCCCCGCGCTCAGCCAGTGAGTGGGAACCGATCTCCACATGGGATCCGAACCCTCGGCGGGAGCGCTGCCGCACTCCCAAGCGGCCTTTTTGTATTTTTTTACTGACCGGTAACGGGATTGCAACCCTCAGTGTCACGCCCGTACCGGGGACCGGCAACGGGATTGCAACCCTTGGTGTTGCACCCGCCCCGCGCTCAGCCAGTGAGCGGGAACCGATCTCCACATGGGATCCGAACCCTCGGCGGGAGCGCTGCCGCACTCCCAAGCGGCGCACTCTCCAGTGCGCCACCGGGCCGGCCCTCATGTCTTCTTTTGATCTCAGACAAGTGGAAGCTATTCCCAAAGGTGTAAATGGGACTTAAGTTAGGAAGTGAAGTTTCCTTTTACCTGTAGGAAATAGGCAGGTGGTGGATGATAGTGCCTAGAATCTAGGCCCGATTTAAAAATATCTAGCAATACCTCTTTGACAGCAAATCCAGAAATCCTGTCTCAGCACCATGATGGGCTGCTTTGTCTCATATGCCTAGTCTAATCAGTCTCATTGTCTGCCCAGCTGTTTCCCATCACAACTCAGATAATCAGTTTGGTATTTTTCTTCTCTTCCCACTCACCTTACCTTCCCTATTCCTTATTTTTCCTTGCTAAGTGGATTCACTGGTGTCCTGATTCATTCAAAACATCCAGGTACCATCTAGCATGATTCAGTATTTGATACGGAGCCAGGCGAGGTACTATATACTTCTTCCAAAGCTCCATTGCTGATGTCAAATATCATGGTGAGGCTCTTCAAGAGGTTTTATCTTTGTTTTAAAAAAGTTTTAGTTGAAGACCATGATCTCTCATTGATGTCAGAACTGAAAGAAATTTTAAAGATTATATAGTACCCCTCTGTGTGTTATAAACTCTCACTGACCTTCTTCTCCCAGCAGAGAACTAGGGATTTCTATAATCTTTGCTTATATGAGAGGTAGGAGTCCAAGTTATCTCAATAATTTCATTGGTCCATGATCCTATGGTTATTAAAGCCTTTTATCAGGAAAGTGGTGGGAAGTAACTAATTAATTATAGGAGTTTAAATGAAGGATCTATAGGGAAATGCAAATTAAAACCACAATGAGATATCACTACACATCCACTTGAATGGCTAAAATGAGAAAGACCTATGATACCAGGTGTTGGTGAGGATGTGAAACAACCAGAACTCATGTGTGGCTATTGGGAGGGTAAAATGGTACAACCGCTGTTGTACTATTGGCAGTTTCTTATAAAGCTGAATATATACTTACCATGTGACCCAACAATTCCATTCCTAGGTATTTACCTAAGAGAAATAATTACCTAGGTCCATAGAAAATATTTTTATATGAATGTTCAACTCATAATAGCCAATAGCTAGAAACAATTCAAATGTCCTTCAACAGGTGAATGGATAAACTAATTTTGAAATATATATACAATGGAATAAGTTGTCAAAAAAATTTTTTAAAACCCCCAAAACTGCTGATACATGTAACAATGAGGATGAATCTAAAATACTATGCTAAGTGAAAGAAACTAGCTAGACGCTAAAGAGAATATACTATATGATTCCATTTATTCTAGAGCAAGCAAAACCGAACTATAGGGACAGAAAGCAGATCAGAAGTTATGTGGGGTGGAGCAGGGCGTGGATATTGTCTACAAAGGAGCACGAAGAACAGTTTGCAGTGATGGATTGATTGTGACTGTAGGGAAAACATAGGAAAATGGTCAGGGCCCCTCAGATATTCAGAATCTTGCCGAGCATTTGATGTTAATATGTACATGTGCCCAGGTGTTCCTTGGCTATTGTCTGATGTAGATGCGTGTGGGCACCCAGGTGTCCTGGGTTATCATACTTAAGTATAAAGGACTAGTGGCTCTGATCCACGGTATCCACCATCCTCATGGTGGCCGCCACTGCTGCTGGATCTGTAAGCTGTGACTGCTGAAGAAGCTGAGGACTGAGCTTGTGTTTGTGCCAACGGCTCCTGGCATCTTTTCTCAATTATCTAGCATGGACCTGCGTGTGAAGGGTCTGGTGACCCAGTCTGTACAACGGGTTTGAAGGGTCTGTGGGCCTATAAAGCTACATGACTATGCTGGTTGTTGAGTTACAGCCATTTGTAACTAAAGCCAAGATGTTTCATTATTTTAGTTATACTAAGTTTCCATTTGTATTGTCCAGGCTAGGGCTCAGACCCTTTGTGGAGTAAGGCAAATCATAACTAATGCCAGAATGTTTCATTCTTTTATGTATTGTCAGGGCTAGGGCTCAGACCTTTCAAACCCATTGTACAGACTGGGTCACCATACCCTTCACACGCAGGTCCCACGCTAGGTAATTGGGAAAGATCCTGGGAGCTGTTGGCAGATAACGTGAGCTCAGGCCTCAGCAAGGGCAGCAGCAGCTTACAGGTCCAGCAGGTTACAGTTCTGGTGGTGGCAGCACCCTCTTGGAGGGTCCTGGCGACCTTGTCAGCAACAGTCTCTAACAGTAGTAGCAGTTGCCACAATGGGACCCCTGGGGGTGGGGGGGCGCTGTGGATCAGAGCCACTGGTCCTTTATACTTAAGTCATAACCTAGGACACCTGGGTGCACATGCGCAATTACATTAGACAATAACCAAGGAACACCTGGGTGCATGTGCCTACTTATATCAAATGCTTGGCAAGATTCTGAACATCTGAGGGGCCCTGATCATTTTCCTGTATTTTCCCGACAGGGCGCTAACCCCTAGCCCTGACAATACAAATGGAAAACTTAGTGTAAATAAAATAATGAAACATTTTGGCTTTAGTTATGAATTGCCTAGCCATACAATTGGCATAGTCACTTAGCAATACAATTGGCTAGTTGGCAGGATTCTGACAATGGCCCTAACCTGATAGTGGTGGTGGTTACAAGAATTTATGTAGTTGTGAAAACTCATCAAACTGTACACTTAAATGGGAGGTTTGTATTGTATGTATGAGTAAAGTTGATTTAAAAAGAAAAATTTATTTTTTTTCTGAAGCCAATATATCATTTTTATTACTAACAGAGGAAGTGACTTTAAGTCTGTTAGGCCCAAATATGGGAAAATGTACACTTTCCTCCCTTCATGGAGATGCTGGTCATCAGTCATGCCACCTACCCAGCCTAGAGGAGATCTTGCTCCTGAGACAAAGAAGAGTAGAGCTGGGCTTATTCTTCCCAAATTTATGGATCAGATAAGTCACTCTCCCTTTCCAGGATAGAGTGAATTAAAGGGAGAGGGGATGTGAAGAAGCCAGGAATGTCACATCAATGGAGCTACCTCCATCTGGGAGAAGATATCAAAAGTGAATATCAGTATCATTCTGTTGGGAAAATAGAGGAAAAATGGTCAAGGCACCTCAGATGTTCAGAATCTTGCCAAGCATTTGATGTAAACAGGCATATGCCCTCAGGTGTTCTTTGGTTATTGTCTCATGTAATTGCACCTGTGCACCCAGGTGTCCTGGGTTATGGACTTAAGTATAAGGATGAGTGACTGATCCACGGTGCCTCCCATCCCTGGGATGCCCCCCTGTGGGGGACATGGGGAGGCCACTACTGCTGCTGGAGGCTGCTGTTGCTAGTGCCCCCAGGACACCTTGCAAAGCTACTGCCACTGCTGGACCTATAAGCTGCCGGACCTGTAAGCTGCTGCCGCTGAGGAAGCTGAGGACTGAGCTCATGTCATTTGCCAACAGCTCCTGGAATCTTTCCCAATTACCTAGCATGGACCTGCGTGTGAGGGGTCTGGTGATCCTGTCTGTACAATGGGTTTGGAGGGTCTGAGCCCTAGCTCTGACAACATAAATGGAAACTTAGTGTAACTAAAATAATGACTAAAATAATAAAACATTTTTTCTTTAGTTATGATTTGCCTTACTTTACACATTCTCTAACACAAAAAACCTTAAGTAGGAACAAATAAAGAGTATCTGCTCTGGAAAGATGGAGAAAAGTTACTTTTAGGTTGCTGAATTGTAAACTGAATTTGTATAAAAAGCCAAAATCTATCAAAACAAATAAAAATGAACTTAATTTAAAAATAAGTATTTGTTCAGGAGGAAAAAGGGCTCTTTATAATAATAAAGCATCTATTTTAATAACTGATTAATCTTCATAAAACATTTGAGTCAATGAGTTGCAGTGGCAATTACTTTGCTCCTAGTGAAATAAGAGCTCGAAGTGGTTGATGTACTTGAGTTTTGTCAAAAAGAAAAATTTAAAAAGGCGATAGATCTAGTCCAAACTGTACCACTAACTAGCTTCAAGTGTTCCTGTGAAAGGAACATAATCTCTCTGCATCGCTTTTCTATTGGGAAAATGGTTACTATAGGTTGCTCACCTACCTCATTCAGTTATTGTGAAAACATAAATGAAATAATTTATTTTGAAATTCTTTTAAAATAAGTCATATACAAATGTTGGGTTGGGGAAATAGTCCATAAACTCTTTAGGGGAAAAAAGCAAGAACTGGGATAACCAATTGTTGGGGAAAATATAGGAAAATTGTCAGGGCCCCTAGATGTTCAGAATCTTGCCAAGCATTTGATGTTAATATGTACGTGTGCCCAGGTGTTCTTTGGTTGTCTAATGTAATTGTGCATGTGTGCCCAGGTGTCCTGGGTTATTGGACTTGAGTATAAAGGACGAGTGGCTCTAATCCACAGGCCCCCCCTGAGCCACAGGATGCCCCTGGGGGGAGGGCTGCGGGGAGGCTGCTACGGCTGTTGCTGCAAGCTGTAGCTGCCAGGGCCTCTGGGACCCTCTGGGAGGCCACCGCCACTGCTGCTGGAGGCTTCTGTAAGCTGCTGCTGCTGCCGCTGCCAACTGAGCTCATGTCGTCTGCCAGCGGCTCCCAGGATCTTTCCCAATTACCTAGTGTGGACCTGCGTGTTGAGGGGTCTGGTGACCCCGTCTGTACAATGGGTTTGAAGGGTCTGTGAGCCCTTAGCCCTGACAATACAAACGGAAACTTAGTATAACTAAAATAATGAAACATTTTGGCTTTAGTTATGAAATTGCCCTAGCCATACAATTAGCATAGCTATTGCCTCAACCCGACAACTGATGTAGTCATGTAGCTTCACACCAATGTATGAGCTCTTATATGTATTTTGGAATTTATTTGCAAGTCATCTTCTAACTTTGTGGAACATGGGGTGTGTCACTTCCCCTCCTTGGCCATCAGTAAAATGAAGGGGTTAGATCAGAGGTAGAAGACTGGAGGCTCAGATTCTCTAAAAGCTTTAGATATTTTCTTTAGCCTTTACAGTGTTGGCCTGTCCAGCATTAATTTAAAATGTGACTTGTTACCAGTGTTTAAATCTGGAGATTCCACATAAAATTTTGGGTTTCCAGCTTATCTTTAGAAATTTGCAGATCTAACAAAACTGGATCCATATTCCCACATGGTAACAATTACCTAAGTTGTGTAGTAGCTGTCTCTTTACATGGACCATACACATTAGTTTCTTATAGTCTCCACCCTTTCTGTAGTCTTTTCTATTCTTTAGAAACAATTAAGAGGAAAGTTAATTTACTGTTGAGTGCCTGCTTTGTGTTAGGCACTGATGATCCAGAAGGGAACCAAACAGAAAATCTTGAAACATGGTGAATTGTAAATACCCATCCAGATCTCTGTTAAAAATTAGGCAGATAAAGTTAAACCAACAGTGCTATATATTTTAGGGAAAATGGGAGAAAGCATGTTTCTTTGTGGAAGTAAAAGAAATCCCTACATATTTAATAGGATTTTAAAAAATCCCTACATAAAGTGTGTCTGTGTCAAAAATTGCCCTGTCTGTTTTCACTTACTTACTTCAAATAATAGACTAGATCTTTTTTCCCTTTGTGATTCAATAACTTGTGGGTGAAATTATCTTTGTTTTTCGAAAAATACTAGTAGGCAGAGAGACTGGTACAGAAATGTTAAATTTTCTTAATTCTGTCCAAACCATCATCCCCAACTCAGCTTTAGATTTTTCCATTTAATCAGGATCTTGGGATGCAACTCCATCTGAAATAAGCATCTCTGTTGATAGTCTTCTGTAATAGCCTGAACCCTCTAGCTCTGGCTGAGAGTCTCATTACCTTGATCCGTGTGGTGGACATGGACCTGTGCTCGAGAAATATCTTGAGTGGTGCCATTTCCTCTGTACCTTCTAACCTAGTAGTTTACATCTTCACTTGGTCAACTACACAGTGATAGTGGCCAATGTTTTAGACTGATGAATCCTATTAGGCTTGGATTTTGATTTCATGATTTAAATGCTTTTCACCTGCAAATAAGCCCTTTTATAGGTGTAGATGCTTAATAATGTGGTTCTGTCTATGTTAGGCAGTGATCCATTGCTTTGCTTTTAGATTTATCATGGTCATAGGCTTTGAGAATCTGAGCTGGCTCTCAGCCAGTTATACTTACTGGATTGTGTGGTAGGAGACTGATCCATTTCTTTCTTCCCAGCTGGAAAGGTCATCTTGCCACCTGGCAGAGAAAACTACACTGTTTCCATCTGGTGGTAGTTATCTCAATTTGCAGCATCATCAACCTGCTTCTAAAAGGACTACCTTGTCCTTTAGTAGTGCCAGGTATCACAGAATTGTGGAAATACACATTCCCAACTTGTTTCATGGCACTAACAGATGTCTCATTATCTAATGGGGTATTACATGGTTTTTTCTATGATAAGTGAAGTGGAAAGAACATTTTTTGGACAGGTAGGAGAGTAACACTGCTCCAGGTTCTGCTCATAACAACTCATGGGACTCCTAATCCTCACTTGCTTTCTCTACCCTTAGAGCAAAATGCTTTGATTTAATGCTGTCTAGGAGTGCTACTCATACAAAGTCTGTAATTCTATGCTTTTTTTTTTTTTTTTTTTGAGCTGGCTGGTATGGCGATCTGAACCCTTGACCTTTGTGTTAATAACACTGCACTCTAACCAACTGAGCCAACCAGCCAGCCCAGTTCTATGATTTTTAAAAGAATCTATAAAATGAATACCTACTTGTATTATTTACAAAACAGGTATGAATATACGTAGAAATTTTATAATTTATACTACCATTTCCCCCATTTCTAATTATAAGATGTATCATGGGCTACTTTGGGGGAAAAAAGAGATAAATAACCACTATAATAAATGTACATATTTATTACAAGACAAATTCTAATACCCTAAAAATTAAACTAAAAAGTATGCATCTAAGCATTGAGGAATTTGTGTGTGTGTGTATATGCGTGTGTGTGTAAGATGTCTAATTTTCAATGCTAGGATTTTTTTAAGTAAATACTCAAAATTCTAGAATAAAATTAATAATTGAGCAGTATAAGTGTAACTAAAAGTATTACAAGAAAATGGAAAATGTTATTGAGGTAGAAAGATTAAAGAGATGACAGTTAAAATTAAAGACTTCATGGAAAATTTTAGTGTTTGAATACTGAAGAAGAACATAGTGACAGGTAATATACAAACATGTAGTGTCTGGTAAATCATCACAATGAACATTTAGAACACCTAAGACCATTCAAAAAAATTTTTTTTTACAAAATTATGTGTGTCTTGGGCCGGCCCGTGGCTCACTCGGTAGAGTGCGGTGCTGATAACACCAAGGCCCCGGGTTCGGATCCCACATAGGGATGGCCGGTTCGCTCACTGGCTGAGCGTGGTGCTGACAACACCAAGTCAAGGGTTAAGATCCCCTTACCGGTCATCTTTAAAAAAAAAAAATTATGTGTGTCTTTTATGAAAACATGTAATACTGCTATATGATTAAGGCTCTTTTTGCTGGCAAGGAACAGAAACCTATTCAAGCTAACTTGCAAAAGAATAATTATTGTAAAAACACCATAGGAAATGCCATGGATATCCATAGACAGGTATTGAAGTGCTGCTGAGCCTCAGGGAATTAGAATGGCACAGTCAGGACCTGAGTCTTATTTCTCATAGGCCTGAGTTCTCTAATGGCTGCTTACTGATCTGTATCAATTTTGCACATGGCTGCTAACATCAGTACTACGTTATAACTTCAACTCAAGCTCCTGTATTTTCCTCTGTATTCACCTTTCTCCAATTTGTGACCACCTCTGTGCAGAGACTAGCCTAGCAGGTTTTTTTGCTGCACCTGGTCAGTGGACAGGATATTCAAGCTAAATGGTGGAGGTGTAGGAGGCAGGCAGATGGACTGTGTGTCCAGTATAACTGTGCTTATTTCAAAGCCTTCAACTTTGACAGTTTGCTACAACTAATCTAGTTAACCTCTCTTAACAATGTCATTGAACACCTTATACAGTGCTTTGGGAGTGAGGCTGAGGTAAGTTCTTTTTTTTTTTTTTGTCCTTTTTGAGACCGGCTGCACCGCGCTCAGCCAGTGAGCGCTGTGAGAACACTGGTCATCCCTATATAAGATCCGAACCCGCGGCGGGAGCGCTGCTGCGCTCCCAGCGCCGCACTCTCCCAAGTGCGCCACGGGCTCGGCCCAGGTTGTGGTAAGTTCTAAGAACTTGTGGAACACAACAATGTAACAAATTTAGAGCATTTGAGAATTCCTTTTAGAGTTTTATAAATTTCTGTTAATGAACTGTGAACTTTCAGGGAAAGGTTAGTGCAGATGTTAAAACATCTGCCCCCAAATGAATCGTATTTGCCTAGTGTCTGCTGTGTAGAATAGCACTTTCATATGCCCATATCTTGCATTATCTCAATAGCCCATGCAGTAGAGAGGGCAGAAGGAATCATCAAGGTCTATTGTTACACTTGAATTGCGGGATGGAGTGAGGAAGCATGAGAAGAGGAGATTCTTGAAATTATTTATAACTATTTATAATAGCAATTATTGAAATAATTTCCTAACCTCTTTGGTATGAGGGAAGGAGGGCTGGACTTATGTTTTTTTAAAAAGTTCTTGGTTTGAATCAAATCTCTAAGCCTCTGTTTTCTTCAGCTTAACAGGCTAAAGAAGAAAAATCACGTAATTGTTATTTTAAAGGGAAAAAATAACACTCGGCCTCATAAGATTGTGGTAAGAATTAAACAAGAGCATGAAAATGCCTAGGACAGTGGTTGGAATGTCTTTTTTTCTTCTTTTGTTCATTCATCTGTTTATTTGTAGGTTCTTTGGAAGATAATTACTATTCTTCCTTTATCCTGAGATACATGTTTAGGAACAATTTTTCTGACTCTTGCCACCCAATGCCACAAGTAATATCTCTGACTTTTGAGAATGCCTTCTAGGCCATGCTAGCCTTAAGGGCTGGCTGATGGTGGCATCAATACCATTAACAGTGACAACAGCAGCCTGCAGCCACCAATGTCATCTGGTTGACTTTTTGAATGTGATTCAAAAGAACTTGTGTGTGTTTCTCTCACAGGTGGATTTGCTATTGTGTTTCTGGTGAGGACAAGCAATGGGATGAAATGTGCCTTGAAACGCATGTTTGTCAACAATGAGCATGATCTCCAGGTGTGCAAGAGAGAAATCCAGATAATGGTAAGTCTCCCGCTTGGACTTGGGACTGCTTGTTTAAAATGGGTGCAGAGACTGTGCCCTCTTGTAAGAAAGCTAAGGGGGGCTTGTTCCCTTCCCTAAGATGGCTGAGGAGCCCCTGGACAAGATGGGAGTGAATAGCCATGGGATATAGGACACTGCTCCTGCCTTGGTCACTCTCAACTGGAGAGTTGAGGAGAAAGGAGCATATTGAGAGAACTGGCCAATTTTTAGGTCAAAGAAAAGCTTATATAACAACTTGGTTCCCAGAAATTAATTGTGGCAATTAAATTGGAAACCCTAACTTTGCAGTGAGCCTCCTCTTCTAGTCTTTTTTTCTGTTGGTTACCAGTCTCCAGTCCCAGTTTTCAACCCTCCTTAGCTCTTCAGCATTCCATGAACACATCCTTACACAACTTTGTGTTTTTACGTTCCAGCTGGAGTGCTTTCCCCCCTTCTTTTGGCCTAGAAACCTAGGCACCCTAGAACCTCATAAATACTCTATGATTCTATTTATAGACGTCCAAGAATAGGCAAAATTGCCAACAGAGATAGAAATCAGAAAGTGGTTAGGGGTGTGGAAAATTGACTAGAAAGGGACATATGGGAACTTTCTGGGCCATGGAAATGTTCTGTGTGTTGTTTTGGATAGTGGTTACACAGGGATATACAATTGTTGGAAGTCAGTTGAATACCTTAAGATCTGTGCGTTTTATGTTTAATATACCTGAATTTTCAAAAAATTACTCGTTTTTCTTTTCTTTTTTTTAAAGATGACCAGTAAGAGGATCTTAACCCTTGACTTGGTGTTGTCAGCACCACACTCTCTGCAGCGAGCTAACTGGCCATCCCTATATAGGGATCCAAACCCGCGGCCTTGGTGTTATCAGCACCACATTCTCCCAAGTGAGCCACAGGCCGGCCCTATAAACTAGCTCATTTTTCAAGATTCAGATTCATATTGTTTAAAGAAAGAGTCTCTTTGTGTTAGAGATACATGCTGAAATATTTATGGATGAAATAATGTGATGTCTCAAAAACAATGAGTGGGTTTAGAAAAGAAACAAGATTGGCCATGAGATGAGGATGATCAAAGCAGAGTGACAGGTATATGGGAGTTTGGTGGAGTAGTCTTTTACTTCTACCTCTGTTTGATAATTTACATAATAAAAACTTTAAATATATAGTCTTTTATTCCTTTGAGTTTCCACGGTACTTTTTATACCAATTACATTGTTATGTTGTAAGTAGTTCTGCTACCAGAAAGTAATTTATTTAAAATTAGAAACTATACTCCAACATGCTGCTTGACATAGTGTAAATACTTAGTAAACTTTGGGTGAAATGAATATATGAATAATGGTAATAGCAGATATATGGTTCTTTTGTGCTCTGGATTTTAATGCTTTTGTAAAAAGCAAAAACAGATCCAAAAAATGGGTGGGGGGCATTGTAGGGCTTCCACAAGGCTTTGCTTGCTCCATCCACCCTTTGTGCTGATGCCCTTTCAGTGGCTGCTTAGAGTAACTAGTTGTGCTGCAGTTGGACTACTGAAAGAAGAACTCAGGATTTTAGAGAGCCTGGTACTACTTTTGATTCCAGAAGGCTGAAACTATTTGGGAAAACTGCCTCCCTTACAAAACAAACCACTCCTGAGGCTTGTAGACATACAGTCAGGACCACGTGGATCTGTCTTCCTGCTCCTCTGCCCCATAGCTCTCACTGGATCTTGCTTCATACGCCCAGTGGGTTTTTGGGGTGCTTGTCATTATTCCTCCTCCTCTCTCCTTGTCCCATGCTTGCTCAGCTCTTGCTCACTTTGTTTCCTGTCTTTGCTTCTGCTGTTTCCTCTGCCCTTGTCATACAGAAGTAATCCCATTCTTTCACTTCCTCCCACTCATTTAGAAACATGGTTGAGGGCTTACTTTGTGCTAAGCAGTATCACAGTGGTGGAACTAAGAAGCACAGGGCCATTTGGAGCTCACAAATTAATGGAACTGATTAGGAGTTAAATTACATGGGCTCAAATTCTGGTCTAGTCATGTAGTTATGACAGTTTTGTTTTTAATTTAGTTTATATTTTTTCAAAGCTTAAATATTCAAATAGGTGAACTAGAGCTTGTTACCAAAAACATCAGGCAGTTCCCCAAAGGGTTCTCCTATGCCATTTAAAGGTCCCAGAGGAGAAATTGGTAAAGGGTCACAAAAAATGTTTACATTGTATAATGATAAACAAAACAAAATCAACAGCAACAGAAAAAACACAGCTCTTTTGATAGAAGTGAAAAAAATTAATAAAGTTTAAAAAATAAATAAAGGATCTAGAGGCAACCACTTTAGTTGATTCTTTTGATGTATTTCTAAATAACACACTAATATAACATACTAGTATCACTAGTTCTTGATTTTTTCCTCATTTTAGGCATTATCTCTGTCTTGGTCTATTTTCTATTGCTATAATAGAATACTTGAGACTGGGTAATTTTTTTAAAAAGTTTATTCAGCTCACAGTTCTGGAGGCTGGGAAGTCCAGGATCAGGTGGTCACATCTGGTCATCTTTTGGTGAGGGCCTTGTGCTATGTCATAACATCGCAGAGGGTGTCACATGGTAAGAGGACAAGAGCATGCCTGCTCAGGTCTCTCTTCCTCCTCTTATAAAGCCACCAGTCCCATTATGGGGGCCCCACCCTGATGACCTTATCTAATCCTCGTTACCTACCAAAGGTCCCACATCCAAATGCCATTAACATGAATTTGAGGATTGTTTCCAACACGTGAAATTTGGGGGACACATTTAAACCATAGCAATCTCCGACTGGAAGTAAAGATTAGCTCTCTGTCATCCCCTGCATGCCCTTCTTCCCAAATACTTGCATTATTCTCATCCCCCATTCTTTTAAAATACCAGTAAGTTTTGGCAGTATGTTGGTTATATTAGTATTAGTTTTTAAATTAATTTGTAAGAAGATTCTATTCCTGCCAAATCTCTAAAGGACTATGATTACTATGCCTTTCCCATACAACTATTTTCTCTAGAATTAGTTATAGTCTTTTTTTTCTTCTTTTGTTTTGAGTTTTCTGTGTACTTTACAACAGTCTAATCCCAAACTCTCCCTAAGTTGTGCAGACCATTTTTTTGAATAGCTTTAGATGCATTTAGTATTTGAAGATTTCTCCCTCAGTCTTTGGATGTGATGGAATCTAGGCTGGTTGCTCTCTAGGCCTAATTTACAGTCTTATCTTGGGATTTCCATAGGCATTTCCTTAGCCTCTCTTTTTTGTTAGATCCAGTAGCTTCCTGGTGCATGGTAGGCAATTTTTGTAGAACTTGGAGGTCTGGAAGTATCTTTACTCTCTGCTCAGACATGTGATAGTTCGAGTACAAATTCTGGATTGGAAATCATTTCATTCAAAAATTGTAAAGCGTTACTCTACTGTATTTTAGCTTTCTGTGTTGCTTTTGGGGAATCTGGAATCATTCTAATGCCTGGTTCTATGGGTGTGACCCATTTTTCCCTCTCAGAAATTCATACATTTTCTCCATTTCCAGTGTTCTAAAATTTCTTGATACACCTTGATGTGTGCAGTTATTATTTATTGTGTTAGGTTTTTGGTGGTCCTTTTTAATCTAGAAACTCATATCCTTGCATTCTGGGGACTTTTAGTTTGTCGTATTTAATATTTCTCTTTTCTCTCTTCCCTTTGTCTGAAATTTCTGTTATATGGATATTGGCTCTCCTGAACTGATTTTCTAATTTTCTTATTTTCTCCTGTTTTTCATTTCTTTGTCATTTTGCTCTACATTCCAGCAGATTTCCTCAGTTTTATATTCCAGCCATCCTCTAGAACTGTTTTATTTATGACTTTTTAAATTGTAAGGCCTGTTTTTGTTTTGTTTTTAATCTTGATGAAGTTCAGATTACCAGTTTTTCTTTTTATGGATGTGCTTTTGGTGTCAAGTGTAAGAACTCTTTGCCTAGCCCTCAAATCTGAAGATTTTCTTCTATTTTTTTTCTAAAAATTTTGTAGTTTTACATTTTACATTTTTGGTCCATGATCCATTTTGAGTTAATTTTTGTATAAGGTGGGAGACTTAGATTGAGGTTTATTTCTTTGCTTACGGATGTTTAATTGCTTTAGCACCATTTGTTTAAAAGGCTATCTTTCCTTCATTGAATATTTTTAAAAAAATCAGTTGGACTTAGTTGTGATGGTTCATTTGCAGATCCTTTTCTATCCTGTTCTGTTAACCTATGTGTCTCCACCCATACCACACAGCCTTGATTAGTGGTAGTTATGTAATAGGTCTTGAAATCAGACTGATTCCTCCCACTTTTTTTTCATAATTGTTTTAACTATTCTAGTTCTTTTTGCCTTTTGTATAAATTTTAGAATAATCTTATATATGAGTATCTACAAGTCTTTCTGCAATCTTGATAGGAATTGCATTAAACCTGTACAGAAATTTGGGAAGAATTGAAATCTTTCCCAAGTGTAGTCTCTAAATAAGTGAACATGGTATGTCTCTCCATTTATTTACATCTTTGATTTCTTTTATAAGTGTTGTGTAGTTTTTAGTACACCAATCTTGTACACTTGTACATGTTCTTAGTATTGTTTGTAGGTTTTTTTTTTTTTGAGTTAATTTTTGTATAATACTGTATTTTAAAATTTTTATGTCCTTGAATTTATTGCTAGTATGTGGAAATATAATTGGTTTTTGTATGTTTATCTTGTATCCTGTCACCTTGCTGAACTTGCCTACTGGACCTGGGAATATTTTTGTAGATTATTCAGGATTTTCTGCATAGACTGTCAGGTCATCTGCAAGGAGGGACAGTTTTATTTCTTTCTTTCTGATCTGTACTCCTTTTATTTCCTTTTCTGGTCTTATTGCACTGGCTATAAACCTTGCTATGTTGAATAAGAATGGTGAGTGGACATCCTTGCCTTGTTCCTAATCTCAGGAGGAAAGCATTCAGTCTTTTAACATTAAGTTAAGATTAGCTGTAGTTTTCGTATGGTTTTTAAATAAATTTGAGGATGTTTCCCCTCCATTCCTATTTTTCTAAGAGATTTTATCATGAATGTTGAATTTTGTCAAATGCTTTTCTGCATTGATTGATACAATCATGTGGTTTTTCTTCTTTAGCCTGTTAAGATGGTAGATTATACTGATTTTTTTTTCAAACATTGAACTAGCTTTGCATCCCTATAATAATCCATTTAGTCATGGTCTATAATTATTTTGTATGTCATTGAATTCTATTTAATAATATTTTGGTAAGGATCTTTGCATCTACATTTATGAAGAATAACGGTGTGTAGTTTTTGGTTTTTTTCTTAACTGTCTTTCTCTAGTTTTGTTATGAGGTCGACAATAGCTTCATAACATAAATTGGGAAATATTCCCTCCTCTTCTGTTTCCTGGAAGAGACTGTATAAGATTGGTGTTCATCCTTCTTTAAGCATTTGACAGAATTCTCTGTAAAGCTATCTGGGCCTGGAAATATCTTTTTTGGGAGTTTTTAAATCACAAATTTCATTTCCTTAATTGTTATTGGGCTGTTTGAATTATCTGTTTCATACTGGGTAAGTTGTGATAGTTTATATTGTTTAGGAACTGGTTCCTTCATTTAGGCTTTCAATTTATGCTTGTAGAGTTGTTTTTTTAATTTCCTAATATTTTTTAATATGAAGTCCTATGTGATGTTTTTAACCTCCCCCAGGCTCAGACTTCTGTCTAATAGAAGCCATAACTCCAGCCCTACCTCTCTCGGAGATTTTAAGAATTGCGAGGGGAATTGGAAGATGTAATATGCTTTTTAACGTGCCAAGGCTTGTGTGTGTGTTAGTAATCAAAGAAGCAGATTCCTCTATTTACAGTGGAGAAAGGATGTGCCTGTTGCACCCAAACGAAAGGAGAACCATTAGTAGTTTCATTACAGTGGTTTCACATTTTGCTTTGATAAATGCTTTCTATCATTTATTAGAGTAATCTTTTGATACATCTGGGATGTGTGCTCTGATAGAACCAAAGAGATTCTGGTTTCTGATGGACAGTTGGAAGGTGGGTTTGGACTTCTGTCTGATCCCGTTGCCTGAAGGCAGGAAAAGAATAATTATCTTCAGACTTAAAGGAATAAGAACAGTAACAGGAAAGAACTATAGTTCAAGAAATGTCAAGTGCTGTTCTGTGTTCACATCTTCTGGCCCAGATGGATTACCTCCTCACTGATCTGCTAATAATGAGGACACTGAGCTGCCACTGGTGATGTTTGAAGACTTGCTTACAGCAGAAGAGATATCAGACCATTCAAGGCAGGCAAATATTTTTATATTCCAAAAGGGGAGGAAGGTAGATTCTGTACAGTAGGGAGCTCAGAATTGATCTGGGACAAGAATCTGGAACAGTTTATTTTTTTAAATGTTTTGATGTTCTCTTTTGTATAAGAAAGTTTTTGTGTTATATGTACATAATACATCATATTATTTGAATTTGCCTGAAAGAAACAGTGGAGGGATGTTAGAGAGAATATAAATAGTTCCTTATAGGGATGGGAACTTGAGTGGGAAATAATTGTCTAATATTTTGTACTATTTGGTTTTTTTTTTTGTTTTTGTTTTTGTTTTTTGTTTTTTTTTTCCTTTTTGTCTTG